>NC_074673.1:12061885-12164385 GCF_029448725.1 Salvelinus fontinalis | reverse complement strand
TTTTAATTTATTGCTCCAAAGAGTGATAGTGCACCAATAGTAATCCCCTTCGGTGTGCTGCCTATGTTGATAATTCAGCATCTTTCAAAAAAGAGGTCGATATCTGACACAGTCCTTTAAGTCTTTGTAGATGATAGATTCTCTTTGTGTGACAAATTCCATAAGAATGTGGTAATTGGTCAACTGTTTGGCCAATTTGAATTCTTTGCTAAAAAATAAATAAATCATAATGAAGGGATTTATTATTCCGCGCTTTGCTACAATTTTGTTATCAACACCAGCCTCCGGTATTTCCCTCTTTTGTGGGAGAAAGAAAATCCATTGAAAGTGGCTGAAGGCCTGACACAAAGCAACTGCTGAACCCCTGCAAATCTGCAGGCTTAATTGATTATTTGTGCAGAGCTGTATATCTGTGAGGTGCAGGATACCCAGGGGAAATAATGTCAAACAGATAACAACATCAAATGTGGGAGAATTGCTTTCTGCTGCCCATTTTATTAATCTTTTTCCCTTTTCTCATTCACAATGTGTTTTCCATCCGGGTTTTCCCATTACACGAGGCTCGCCTATTTTTTTATTTTTTTAAGTGTCACTAAATTGCGGAGTTTATAGTGACTTAGACTCAAAAGAAAAGTGTTTGTTAAGGGTTTATTTTGACGTCTGAATATCACATTGAGACTCCAAGGTTGTTCCCACCTCACACTCCCAGAGGAGAACTCTTTACTATAAACTCTTCCCTTCATTATTCCGTCTTCCTCAGTGCCCTGCTGCCAGTAGCCTGCTAAAGGAATCAATTCATTATGTAGATAATACTGTACACAAACACATTGAATAGCTTGGTATTCTTGATTATTTTATTGCCAGAGCTTGTCAAATGCAGGTTTCAGAGATATTTCACTTTTGCTTTGACAGTGTAACCATTCTCTGGGGTGGTATCTTGAATATATAATATTCAATATAATATTCAATATAATATAATTTTATTTCAGTGGGGTGAGCTACAGAGGAGTCGAGCCTTGAGAGGCATTAGTGGAAATGGTGGAATTTGACTTGAGTTTTGTACTTACAGTGCTCAGCTTAACACCCTTTAACTACTTGTTACTTTCCTCACTCTTCAGATCCATTTCCCTTACAGACTGTAAGTGACAGGTAGCAGTCTTTCAAGGATAGCTATCAAACCATTTCCAACTGATGTGAGCGACTACTACAGCGTGTTGTGTACTGTTATCATATCATAAGTAGTATTCTATCAATGAGTGGCAGTGGTGCGGTTTCTTTGGTTCAGTTCAAAGTATAATGGCTCTTTATCACTATCCTGCTGCAATGTTACAGCAGGGAGATCGGATGGCTGAGGGAGTGATTGACTGCCATTATGACAGCCCATTAAAATACACTTACCCCTTTCTCTGCAAACCACAGACTAAGCTCCTCTGGACTCATGATAGTCAACACATGCACGCATGCACTCGCTCGTGCACACACATTCATATTTTAGAGACAGTCCGGTACACTTATAGACACATCCCCTCAAAAAAACTGATTTGATTTTGGTACAGGATATGCATATTGCATATCAAAAGCCTTTCCTTTTGGGGAAAGCAGTGCAGATTTCGGGCACATCCTTGCCACAGCAGCTCTTTGAGTGTGCAATAAGAGTGTAGAGAGTGAAGTAGGTACCTGCAGCTGTGCCTTTGGCAGGTTTAGGCCACAGCTTCCTCTATCACGCTCGAGCCCAGATAGACTGAATTATTGAAACAAGGTATGCGTCCCAAATGTCACCCTATTCCCTTTTAAGAGCACTACTTTTTGACCATGGTCCTACTTTTGACTAGTACTCGAATAGGGTGCCATTCAGGATGCAGGCAAGCAGCCAGTACAAAGTGCTAATCCAACCTGCATTATCAGGACACCAAATCCAGCACTCATGTGTGAGAGACAGAATACCACCCACCCAGCATGAAGCAGAAAATTCAAAAATTCTCCAGTTGTGTAATTGTAGTATTTCGTCTGCAGTGGCCCAACTAACATTTATTTTGGTTATTTCAAGATGTGTTTCTTTCTTCCAACCTCTCCCCTGTTGTCATTTGCTTACTTTCCCGTAATGTAGTTTAAAAAAGCGACTGAAAAAGGTTGCCAGTGCCACATTTTGCTGTGGCTGTTGGCTTTTGACAGGAAGAGGTGACAGAGGTGACCCAGGAACTATTTTATCAGGTGGTGGTGTTGAGTCCACTGTGCTGCTGCTGTGGAATGAAGTCACCACTGCAGCTTTTTGTCTTATGTTAGTCAGCCACACTACAGAGGTACCTTTGGAAGGACATACAGATGTAGGATCTTAACGTGATCACTCTTTTTGTTGGTGAGAATGTCCCTGCACCACAGAAAATGCAGATGACCTTTGTGATTTACATAGATTCACTGAAAACCAACACTAACACACAGTTATATTAACAGTATGAAATTTTCCTCTAGACTACTTTTAGCTAGCTAATAGCCTAACATTATGGACTAAACGTTCAAATCCTCTTGCTGCAGGATTATTTAGCTGTGACAATATAGGTCAAATTAAGATCCTACATCTGTAATTATCCAGCCTGATCTCACTCTAGACCACATCAGCTAAAACCTGCCACTTTGTGGTCTCTTCAACAACCAGGGTCGGCCAGCCCTGCAGTAAATTGCACTGGCTGAGTTTGGAAATGTAATGGCTGTGTGGCAGTGTAGGCTACTATTTGAGAGAGAGAGAGATTTGGAAGTCACAAGCTGTCAGTGTAGATGATGAGAGCTACTTGTTTGGCTCAAGATTATATTATTTCTATTATTAGAACTCTTGGCCACTAATTGATGCATTTACTGTAGGCAGGTGTTTCTTTAGGCTACCATCATAATGACTAGAACAAATGTTCCATCAATACCTATTATTTTTCAAGGATTTGTTCAATACCTTTTTATACTGTATACCTTACCAGTTGGCTACTAGAGGACATGGAGATATACCAATGTAAAAATTAAAGGAGAGTTGTCTGTTAAAATGTTTTCAACTCTGTAAGCCATAATTATGCAAAATTGCAAAAGCATCAACAGTGTCTAATTACGCACAACCAATACCAGTTATGATTGAATAAATAGCCTTCAAAGAGACAGGATGTTAGCGTCAGTTTTAGACCCCGAACAGAAATGTATTGACCAGCCCTATTCCCATGTGATCCAGGCTCCCGGTGTTCGTGATCGATATGTGTGTGGTCATTGAACCAAGCTTACAGCTAGTTTGTATTCCATTAGGCATCTCTGGGGCTTTGTAGCAGTGTCACAAAAGAGCTTGCTGACGCCTAATTGCGTTCTAGAAAAAAAACAAGATTTATCTATATGTCACTCTTCGTATTCTTTGATCAATTTCTGGTGGTACTAGTTGTATTCCACTAGAATATTTATATGTCAGTTGTTTGCCAGTGCCATGTTATTTTGAAAATAGTTTTTTCCCACTATGCACTATGTCCAGGAAGAGTTTGATGCTTGAAAGAACAGGAAATTATTTATAACCACTTCATCTGATGGCCAACCCAGTCTCATGAACTATATGTTCCATTTCAACGTTTTTCTACACAGCTTGCTAATGTGCCGTTCCCCCTGTGTTTCCCTGCAGATCCCAGTGAGTGGCTCCATCATGAGGCTGGTGTGGAAGTCCCTGGACAAGATGAGGTGCTTCCGTAAACGCTCCACCATTCCATTCCTGGGGGTCCTGATCACCTGTCTACTCTTCCTCAACCTGTACATGGAGGATGGATACGTCCTGGTGAGTCTTCTTCTATATTTTTCACTTGAGTCATAAAGGGCAAGTTCACACAATTTTTTAAAGGTCAGATGTTTAAAGTTTAAAGGCAGGCTCAGACTACCTGCAGGCTCCGATCCCAAATAAAGTTGTAAAAAACGTAATAGCCACAATATAATTACTACTATTTAGGGGGTGCCTCCCTATTCCATTGTTTTGGGATTGAGGCCTGCAGATTCCCGCTGATGTAGGATCCTCACAGCAGATGGCATAGAATATGGATTCCAAACTAGATCCGTTTTTGGGGTATTAAAACATCTGACAGAATTAGATTTTGGGGTGTACTACCCTCTTCGACCTCTCTCCTCTCCTTAATCAAACAACATCATTTTCACCCACAAGTTCACTTTAGTATTTAACGATGTTGTCCCTTTTATAATTACTTGTTTTCAAAAGGAAACATATTTACATTTTCATGATGTGGACACAAAGCCGATGATTTATTTTTTATTCATGATGCCATCAAATCTTGGTAATCATAACACAGTATCTGTATTTGTTATTTAAATTATTGAGGAGTTTTGCATATCTTCAATGATATTGTGCTCTCACAAAGTCCATTTCCATGGCAATAAAAAATGGCTCAATGGTTTTAGAAATCTTTGAAATCAGTATGATGCATCCACATTTCTTATCGGTTGGCCTTCCCTTATTTTTCTTTTTATACAAGATATTCTTGAGGAGTTTAAAACCAAAGTGTGTTATTTCTACCTCTGTATGAATTACAGACACATGTGAGACATGTCAAGGAAATTAGTTGACTTTGCTGTGTGTGTTTGTCTGTAGCTTAGATGAGATGAGACAATGGTTTGTTTGGCATTCACTATGTGAAGTCGTCTCATCTGATCTGTTGTCTTTGTTGTGTGTTGCAGGAGGAGGATAAAAGACCGCTGAGAGAGACATCAATTCATCCTTCAAACTCTGAGAGATATGTTCACACCTTCAGAGACCTCACTAATTTCTCTGGAACCATAAACGTCACATATCGTTACCTCGCTGGGAACCCACTACCCCGAAAGAGTAAATGTACCTTTTAATATACTTGTAGATACACATGTATTTCATCCTGAAAGTCAGTGATTTGTCTTTTTATTATTATTATTTATATAGTCATATCAATGTTTGTGTTTACAGAATATCTAACCATTGGATTGTCGTCCGTGAAAAGAAAAAGAGGGAATTACCTCATGGAGACGATCAAATCTATTTTTGACCAGTCCAGTTATGAGGAGCTGAAAGAGATTGTGGTGGTGGTCCACCTGGCAGACTTTGACCTGGCCTGGTGTGAAAACCTGGTGCAGGACATCTCCAGGAAGTTTGCCCACCACATCATCGCTGGGCATCTCCTGGTGATCCATGCCCCTGAGGAGTACTACCCATCACTGGATGGGCTGAAAAGGAACTACAATGACCCAGAGGACAGGGTACGATTCCGCTCCAAGCAGAACGTCGACTATGCCTTTCTCCTCAACTTCTGCACCAACCTCTCTGATTTCTACATGATGCTGGAAGATGATGTGCGCTGCTCACGGAACTTTCTGACATCCCTGAAGAAGGTGGTCACCTCCAGGGAAGGCTCCTACTGGGTGATGCTGGAGTTCTCCAAGCTTGGCTACATAGGGAAGCTCTACCACTCAAGAGACCTGCCACGCCTGGCTCACTTCCTGCTCATGTTCTACCAGGAGATGCCCTGTGACTGGCTCCTCATTCACTTCCGGGACCTGCTTGCCCAGAAAGACGTGATCCGCTTCAAGCCCTCCTTGTTCCAGCACATGGGCTACTATTCCTCATATAAAGGGGCAGAGAACAAGTTGAAGGATGATGACTTTGAAGAAGACTCCATTGACATCCCTGACAACCCTCCTGCTAGCTTATACACAAACATTCATGTATTTGAAAACTATGATGCCACCAAGGCTTATAGCAGTGTGGACGAATACTTTTGGGGGAAACCCCCTTCTACCGGAGATTTCTTTGTTATAGTCTTTAACAAATCAACTAAAATAAGCAAAATCAAAATCGTGACAGGAACGGACGATCGTCAGAACGATATCCTGCACCATGGAGCTCTGGAAGTAGGAGAGAAGCTGGTGGGGACAAAGAGAGGAAGGCAGTGTTCTTCCTACATCACGTTAGGGGACTTTAAATATGGCAACATTGAGGTTCAAGACGTGGACCACAAGATTGCTTTTGACATTGAGTGTGTTCGTATTGTGGTGACTGCCAGTCAGAAAGAATGGCTGATCATTAGGAGTATAAGCTTGTGGACTACACAACCTCCCAGTCAATGAGGACAATACAAAAACAGTTGGTTTAGACAACAGTTGGTTTAGTAATTCATTTGACAGTGTATTTATTTATGTACTTATTTATATATTTATTTATACATTTTTGCATTATTTTATAATTTATTTTCACATTTATGTATTTCATTTTATAGTATACTGTATGTATTCATTCATATTTTGATGTAGATTTTTTTTATATTTGAAGGTACCTTTATCGAGTTATACAGTTATGGAAATCATCACAATCCATGTTTTTAAGGATTGTCTGACTGACCTCTTTTATGGGTGTGACCCGTTTTTATGGGTGTGACCTCTTTTATGGGTGTGACCCGTTTTTATGGGTGTGAGTATATAGGAATGGTCTGTTGGTTATTTCACTCATGATGTTATTTATTTTTCTGTATATTTTTCTCAGTTTCTTTCCACATCGAAAGCAGCCTCTAGGTCCTCTGGTCTTGAACAGTGTTGCTTAATAAATAACACCCCTGCAGACAATTTTTGCCCCAGGAACATAGCATTGCACCAAATGTTCTTGCTATCAGTAAGTACTGTTGCTGCATTCACCTCTTCCCGAAGTTATCCTTTACATGTTACCCTATAAGCATTATGATGGTAAATATTTCCACAAATATCCATTGTGTCAGGGCTTTACTTTTGTCAGTGCTGCTTCAATCCCTCCTATCTAGGCCGGTGTGGTGTTGAAGTGTTGGAGCGAGCTGTGCTATTTCCCTGGCACTGTATGTTCCATCAGAGCCACTGACGGGAGAACAATGTTTGTTTTCACCCATCTTCTCTAACAGCTCAGATCGGATTGTGAAAAATGGGGTGGACCTGATCTTTCCCTTTTTTCCACCACAGCACAATTTTACCCCAGTAAATTGGTCTGTTTTTGGCAACCTTTCTCTGCTTTACACCAGCAAACAACAACCCCCCCCTGGAGCTAGGCTCTCCAGTACATTTTCTCTCTTTCCCTATGTTGTGCTCTCAGCCACTAATGTATCTTCTCTTAGAATGTTTCTGTAATATAGAAACAAATACATTTTACTCTGTGTGGTACCCATGGGCGATGGTATATTATGTACTGTGTTTTGGTATAGTACATACAATTATATCCTCAGCTACTTTATCATAATACCTCTGTCCAGAACTTAAAGCCACCGTCTGTAAAATGTTCAGTAATATACAATTAATAAAACATACCCTGTAATTTTGGGAAAAAAATACATATAAAGTAAATTCTCAAAATGAGGACTACTGTCATAACCATTCAGAAACGATTTTGAAGAATCACCTTGTCCTCTCCCTTTTCATACAATGTTGTTCTGTTAGCAAGTGTAGCTTTGTGACAAATATCTTTCCATAATCAAGAGCATCATCACTTTCAACAAATCTTTGCAATGCAATAAAATGATAAATGTTTGCATACATGATACCAATATTCTGTTGAAATACTAAAGGTGGAGGTGGAGGCATCTTTCAAAGCCTACAGCAGTTTTTCTTTTCACACAAAATGCCTTGTTATGGTATACCTGCTGTTTCAATCACTCACATCCATTTCTAAAGCCCATTTTACATCAGCAGTTGCTTATACAGAAACCCAGCTTAAAACCCCAAAGAGCAAGCAATGCAGATGTAGAAGCACAGTGGCTAGGGAAAACACCCTACAAAGGAACCTAGTGAGAAACATAGAGAGGGACCAGGCTCTGAGGGGTGGCCTGTCCTATTATGGCTATGCCATGTGGAGATTATAAGGGTGCATGGCCTGTTCCATGTTGTTCTCCCATTTGGTCTTGTTCAGACACAGATCAAGGGTTTCTCTTTATCCATGGCTCTGATCTATTCATTATAAGCTTCTGTGTTCCAAATCACCTTGAATAACAACCTTTTCCTTCTTATCACACATTTGATTACATGAGGCCCCAACCTCTTATGACTTCATTTTGTGCATATTAAAAAGTCAGTAAATAAGGTAACGATTCACTGTTTATAGCTCCTCCTTTCAATACAATTGCTATGGTCATAATTAAATTGTAGTGCTCTGTACAAACAAACCTTTTAGTAGATGCTCTTATCCAGGGCAACTTACAGGAGCAATTAGGCTTAAGTGCCTTGCTCAAGGGCTCTGGGATTCAAACCAGCAATCTTTTGGTTACTGGCCCAATGCTCTTAACAACTAGGCTACCTGCTGCCCCGTCATCTTTTGTACAGGTCATCAAAATATATGTTACTTCTTCTTAAGCCCATTCTACAAAATGATATAGTTTCACTTCAAGTTCTCTGCCGTTTAGAACATAATGTCTTACTGCAAACATTATTAAAAGGTCCAGTGTGGTCCTTTCATTCAAATGTTGTGGACTTTATTGAAATGTGTAAGAACATTATTACAGAATGCAATGAAATATATGTGCTGATGTACACAGCAGTGCCAACGAATCAGGTCAGTGTACTACCTGTAATGATACAGCTTAAGCCACGGACACATGTCACAGTAGGATCCCTGGTTTTCCTGGAATCCCTAGGGATATTCCTGGGATAGAGTGATTCCAAGATTCCTTTATTTGATCCTGGGAGGTTGTTGTACATGGATATTACTTGAGGGGAAATTGCTGTCATAGCTGAAGAAAGACTGAAGTCAAAACTAGCATTTACATCTTGGCGGGGAAACATAGAAATATGAATAAATTCTGTTCAGCTCAGTGTCAGAAAACTGATGCGTACAGTTGTTCCGCCTTTGGCGACTTGACTTCAAACAGCAATATCTCCTAATACTTTTTAGTGAGCTCAACGTATACATTATGTGGTAGCAAATGCACCCCATTTGATAAATCCAGGGTGTTTTTTTTATAATAATTTCCAACAGATCAGTAGCCATGCTACCCAGGAGCCTTCTGTCACTGTTCCCATAACTCACGAATAACAAGAGAAAGCAGTGTATAAATGGAAATTCTGGGTTGTTGGGAAGTTTTGCTGTCTTCCAATTGTGAGTGTACAAAGGTGCATGCATCTGAACAACACCAAGTGTTAAGTGAGTAATTGAATCCTTTTATATTCCAGGATCTATAACTTGTTGTCCAGCATCTGCAGTGGAACTTGACTGAAAATGTTCTTGGTTTGTGACTAGATGCTTACCAATACTACCTTACTTACATACAACAGGTTAAATCTCACTTGTGCTATATTGTTCAGTGGAGAGAATGTGTAGAGGTGTCGTTTTCGTGTTGTATTTTCCGACATTGTTCGTCAAACAGTACTGTATGTATATTGTTGTAAAATGACATATATTTTTTTACATGTATCATTTCAAATGTTTTATTGTATATATTGTATTTAAAATCAATTTAGATTAAACAAAACGAATGCCAATAACCTTGGGGGAAGTACATTGACTTTGCAAAAGTCTACCACTACTTTCATTGATATCATAAGTCTACCACTACTTTCATTGATATCAAAAGTCTACCACTACATTCATTGATATCAAAAGGGGGAAAAACGCTGTGTGAGAAATTGCACTGAACAAAATGATGAATGACATCATCGTCTGCAGCAGTACATTCAGTGGGGCATGAATATGTTATTCAATGGTTAAAGGAGAGAGAAAGAGCTATTGAGAACAAGTTAGCCTTGAGTCAATACAGTATGTGTTATTATAATGTCTTTGCCTGAACATGTTACAGTATGTTTTGATATAGAAATGTTTACCAATAAATGTAGATCCTGCAATTTGGCTACCCTCGTCACAGTGCAAATAAAAAAAACTGGTGTGACATTTGCTGTTCCTTGAAACTTCCAGCAAACGCAGGAAGGCAACGTGTTTGACTCAGATCTTGCAGTAGCCAAGAGCAAAATACATACATTATTCATTTCAACATTCATGTGCTTTCTGCCTTTTTACTGTAGCCTTTTTACTGCATACTTAATGTCTGTGTAGTGCTAGGGTCTTACTGCCTTTTGGGGTGGAACTGTTTATAACAGTGCTTCATCACAATGCTCTTTGTTTGGCTTACAGAGGACAGGACGTGCATTACTTTACCATATTTAAGACATCTGTCATAGACAACAGACATCAAGTATAGGATGGTTCTGAAAGTGGGCTGAGCACTGTGGACTCAAAGCACTGTCAGTTATGGCCAATATTTGAAATATAGAAATGTGTATATACGTGAATATATACTGAAGAAAAATATAAACCCAGCATCCAACAATTTATCAACAATTCATCCAACGAGTTATCGCTCATATAAGGAAATCAATCATTTGAAAAAAATTAACTATTAGGCCCGAATCTATGGATTTCACGACTGGGATTACAGATATGCATCTGGTCACAGATACCTTAAAAAAAAATGGTCAGATGGCGTGACCACCATTTGCCTAATGCATCACGACACATCTACTTCGCATTAGTCAGGCTGTTGATTGTGGCCTGTGGAATGTTTTTCCACTCCTCTTCAATGGCTGTGCGAAGTTGCTGGATACTGGATCACGCTGTCTTACGCATTGATCCAGAGCATCCCAAACATGCTCAATGGGTGACCTATCTGAGTATGCAGGCCATGGAAGAACTGG
Organism: Salvelinus fontinalis; assembly: GCF_029448725.1. Lineage (NCBI taxonomy): Eukaryota > Metazoa > Chordata > Actinopteri > Salmoniformes > Salmonidae > Salvelinus > Salvelinus fontinalis. The sequence goes on along the minus strand of NC_074673.1, from coordinate 12,153,702 downwards.
GACATTTTCAGCTTCCAGGAATTGAGTACAGATCCTTGCGACATGGGGCTGTGCATTATCATGCTGAAACATGAAGTGATAACAGCGGATGAATAGCACAACAATGAGCCTCAGGATCTCGTCACGGTATCTCTGTGCATTCAAATTGCCATCGATAAAATTCAATTTTGTTTGTTATCCGTAGCTTATACCTGCCCATAACCCCACCACCAACACAGGGCACTCTTTTCACAACGTTGACATTAGCAAACCACTCACCCACACAACGCAAACCACCCAAATTCTCTAAAATGATGGTGGAGGTGACTTATGGTAGAGATATCAACATTCAATTCTCTGGCAACAGCTCTGGTGGATATTCCTGCAGTCAGCATGCCAAAACTTGAGACATCTGTGGCATTGTGTTTGTGTGACAAAACTGCACATTTTAGAGTGGCCTTTATTGTCCCCAGCACAAGGCGCACCTGTGTAATGATCATGGTGTTTAATCAGCTTCTTATGTCAAACCTGTCAGGTGGATGGATTATCTTGGCAAAGGACAAATGCTCACTAACAGGGATGTAAACAAACATTTTTGAGAAATAAGCTTTTTGTGCGTATGGAACATTTCTGGGTTCTTTCATTTCAGCTCATGAAACATGGGACCAATACTTTACATGTTGTGTTTATCTGTACTTATACTTAGATTTGAGTTCCTGTATAGTGAGATTTTAGACTCCTCACACTGGGCTGGTAGTTGGTTGGTAATATACGTTTACAGGTCTTTAACTTTCACTTCCAGACACAGATACTAGATTCAGACCTTCGTTCCACCCTGCCCATCTCTTCAAAGTGAACTGGAACCATACGGGAGGTGAGTCTACACAGCAGCCAGCATATCTCGGCAACCATTTCTAATGCACACTTTAGAGAGCTGCCAGAGTGGCGTGTCCAAAGCAATAACCCATAATAGGTAGTGCACCAGACGCAGTTGCAGTCGACACCACCCAAATCCATTCCTGGTTGCCATGGTACCGCCAGCAGTGTGTAACTAGAAGCGCAACACTGCACCATCAGGTAATATGAATTGTTTGGATTTCCTCGTTTGACTTTTGATCAGTTACGCTCCTGGCTCCCGCAGCCTGACTGAACTCACCTCTGTGATCATCACAGTGGATGCTAATTCGCTTCACATAGGCCTACAGTGCTGTACAGTATGTGGTGGAGATGCCCGTGTATGAATCCAATCCAAAAAGCATTCGATTCACTTCCAAGATGCAGCACGTTTCGAGATTAAAACATTTATTGTTTTGAATCCAGGTGGATGTAGTATATTTTGAGAATATTGTGTACTGATGCACCATCACATGTACAGTATTTGTCTGTGCGCCAGTAACACGGTTTATTATTATTTGTATTTTATTTAACTAGGCAAGTCAGTTAAGAACAAATTCTTATTTACAAAGACGGCCTAGCAAAAGGCCTCCTGCGGGGACGGGGGCTGGGATTAAAAATAAAAATGTAGGACAAAACACACATCACGACAAAAGAGACACCACAACACTACAGAGAGAGACCTAAGACAACCATATAGCATGACAGTAACACATGACAACAACATGGTAGCAACACAACATGGTTTATGTAACAGTGAAGAGTTACATGGACCTGAGGTAGCATGGTAAAGGTGAAGGTCAACCAGAAGGGGCTTGTTATGAGCATGCGTGCAAACATGTGGAGGAGACAAAAATAAGGAAACTGGAGAGCCTCGAACAGATGAATGGGTAAATAAGGGCCTTTAAAAGCCTCGGGGAGAAGAACAGACGGGGGGGGGGGGGTGAATGGCTTGCAATAAGCTGGCGGGAGACTGTGATTGTGTGTGCTAGTGGTGGGAGGATCCCAAGCCGGGTGTTCGGAGCGTTCCGTCGACCACATGCTTTGAGGAGGTGATGACCGGAGCAAGGCGACTAGCCGCGTCTGCAACCAGAGAGACACAGGATTGGACCAGGCATGTAAACATAGACCAGAGCAGCCTCTATTGTAGTGTATCTGACAAATCACTAATCAGGGATCATAAAGGGGATGAATGAGATGGAATGGTAAAGCAGTATTCAGGCAGCACCCATATCTGGATGGTCATTTGGGTTAGTCAAAACAGCATTCTTCCGTTGCCAGATAGCAATTTAGTAGGTTTTCATAAAAATGAAGGGAAAAAGGCCAAGGTCTTGATAGTTGAGTTGAATAAAGTAACAACATCATGCAGCTGTTGGATAGGTTCATGACATCACCATCAGAATCTTACTCATTGCCATCAGAATCATACTCATCAGAATCTTACTCATCATCATTAGAATCTTACTCATCACCATCAGAATCTTACCCATCATCATCAGAATCTTACCCATCATCATCAGAATCTTACTCATCACATCAGAATCTTACTCATCACCATCAGAATCTTACTCATCACCATCAGAATCTTACTCATTACCATCAGAATGTTACTCATCACCATCAGAAAATTACTCATCACCATTAGAAACTTACTCATCACCATCAGAATCTTACTCATCGCCATCAGAATCTTACTCATCATCACCATCAGAATCTTACTCATCACCATCAGCATCTTACTCATCACCATCAGAATATTACTCATCATCACCATCAGAATCTTACTCATCACCATCAGAATCTTACTCATCACCATCAGAACCTTACTCATCACCATCAGAATCTTTCTCATTACCATCAGAATCTTACTCATCACCATCAGAATCTTACTCATCATCACATTCAGAATCTTACTCATCACCATCAGAATCTTACTCATCACCATCAGCATCTTACTCATCACCATCAGAATCTTACTCATCATCACCATCAGAATCTTACTCATCACCATCAGAATCTTACTCATCACCATCAGAACCTTACTCATCACCATCAGAATCTTTCTCATTACCATCAGAATCTTACTCATCACCATCAGAATCTTACTCATCATCACATTCAGAATCTTACTCATCACCATCAGAATCTTACTCATCACCATCAGAACCTTACTCATCACCATCAGAATCTTTCTCATCACCATCAGAATCTTACTCATCATCACCATCAGAATCTTACTCATCACCATCAGAATCTTACTCATCACCATCAGAATCTTACTCATCACCATCAGAATCTTACTCATTACCATCAGAATCTTACTCATCACCATCAGAATCTTACTCATCATCACCATCAGAATCTTACTCATTACCATCAGAATCTTACTCATCACCATCAGAATCTTACTCATCATCACCATCAGAATCTTACTCATCACCATCAGAATCTTACTTGTAATCACTATAAGAATCTTACTCATCAACATCAGAATCTGACTCATCATCACGATCAGAATCTTACTCATCATCACCATCAGAATCTTACTCATCACCATCAGAATCTTATTCATCACCATCAGAATCTTACTCATCACCATCAGAATCTTAGTCATCATCAACATCAGAATCTTACTCATTACCATCAGAATCTTACTCATCACCATCAGAATCTTTCTCATCACCATCAGAATCGTACTCATCACCATCAGAACCTTACTCATCACCATCAGAATTTTACTCATCACCATCAGAATCTTACTCATCACCATCACCATCAGAATCTTACTCATTACCGTCAGAACATTACTCATCACCATCAGAATCTTACTCATCACCATCAGAATCTTACTTATCATCACCATAAGAGTCTTACTCATCACCATCAGAATTTTACTCATCACCATCAGCATCTTACTCATCACCATCAGAAGATTACTCATCACCATCAGAATCTTACTCATCATCACCATCAGAATCTTACTCATCACCATCAGCATCTTACTTATCACCATCAGAATCTTACTCATCATCACCATCAGAATCTTACTCATCACCATCAGAATCTTACTCATTACCATCAGAACGTTACTCATCGCCATCAGAATTTTACTCATCACCATCAGAATCTTACTTATCATCACCATAAGAATCTTACTCATCACCATCAGAATCTTACTCATCACCATCAGCATCTTACCCATCACCATCAGAATCTTATTCATCATCACTATAAGAATCTTACTCATCACCATCAGAATCTTACTCATTACCATCAGAATCTTACTCATCACCATCAGAATCTTACTCATCACCATCAGCATCTTACTTATCACCATCAGAATCTTACTCATCACCTTCAGAATTTTACTCATCACCATCAGCAACTTACTCATCACCATCAGAATCTTACTCATCAACATCAGAATCTTTCTCATTACAATCAGAATGTTACTCATCACCATCAGAATCTTACTCATCATCACCATCAGAATCTTACTCATCACCATCAGAATCTTACTCATCACCATCAGAATCTTACTCATCATCACCATCAGAATCTTACTCATCACCATCAGAATCTTACTCATTACCATCAGAATCTTACTCATCACCATCAGAATCTTACTCATCATCACCATCAGAATCTTACTCATTACCATCAGAATCTTACTCATCACCATCAGAATCTTACTCATCATCACCATCAGAATCTTACTCATCACCATCAGAATCTTACTTGTAATCACTATAAGAATCTTACTCATCAACATCAGAATCTGACTCATCATCACGATCAGAATCTTACTCATCATCACCATCAGAATCTTACTCATCACCATCAGAATCTTATTCATCACCATCAGAATCTTACTCATCACCATCAGAATCTTAGTCATCATCAACATCAGAATCTTACTCATTACCATCAGAATCTTACTCATCACCATCAGAATCTTTCTCATCACCATCAGAATCGTACTCATCACCATCAGAACCTTACTCATCACCATCAGAATTTTACTCATCACCATCAGAATCTTACTCATCACCATCACCATCAGAATCTTACTCATTACCGTCAGAACATTACTCATCACCATCAGAATCTTACTCATCACCATCAGAATCTTACTTATCATCACCATAAGAGTCTTACTCATCACCATCAGAATTTTACTCATCACCATCAGCATCTTACTCATCACCATCAGAAGATTACTCATCACCATCAGAATCTTACTCATCATCACCATCAGAATCTTACTCATCACCATCAGCATCTTACTTATCACCATCAGAATCTTACTCATCATCACCATCAGAATCTTACTCATCATCACCATCAGAATCTTACTCATCACCATCAGAATCTTACTCATTACCATCAGAACGTTACTCATCGCCATCAGAATTTTACTCATCACCATCAGAATCTTACTTATCATCACCATAAGAATCTTACTCATCACCATCAGAATCTTACTCATCACCATCAGCATCTTACCCATCACCATCAGAATCTTATTCATCATCACTATAAGAATCTTACTCATCACCATCAGAATCTTACTCATTACCATCAGAATCTTACTCATCACCATCAGAATCTTACTCATCACCATCAGCATCTTACTTATCACCATCAGAATCTTACTCATCACCTTCATAATTTTACTCATCACCATCAGCAACTTACTCATCACCATCAGAATCTTACTCATCAACATCAGAATCTTTCTCATTACAATCAGAATGTTACTCATCACCATCAGAATCTTACTCATCATCACCATCAGAATCTTACTCATCACCATCAGAATCTTACTCATCACCATCAGAATCTTACTCATCATCACTATAAGAATCTTACTCATCACCATCAGAATCTTACTCATCACCATCAGAATCTTACTCATTACATCAGAATGTTACTCATCACCATCAGAAACTTACACATCACCATCAGAATCTTACTCATTACCATCAGAATCTTACTCATCACCATCAGAATCTTACTTGTCATCACCATCAGAATCTTACTCATCACCATCAGAATCTTACTTGTAATCACTATAAGAATCTTACTCATCACCATCAGAATCTGACTCATCATCACCATCAGAATCTTACTCATCATCACCATCAGAATCTTACTCATCACCATAAGAATCTTACTCATCAACATCAGAATCTTACTCATCACCATCAGAACCTTACTCATCACCATCAGAATCTTACTCATCACGATCAGAACCTTACTCCTTACCATCAGAATCTTACTCATCACCATCAGAATCTTACTCATCACCATAAGAGTCTTACTCATCACCATCAGAATTTTACTCATCACCATCAGCATCTTACTCATCACCATCAGAATGTTACTCATCACCATCAGCATCTTACACATCACCATCAGAATCTTACTCATCACCATCAGCATCTTACTAATCACCATCAGAATCTTACTCATCACCATCAGAATCTTACTCATCACCATCAGAATCTTACTCATCACCATCAGAATCTTACTCATTACCATCAGAACGTTACTCATCACCATCAGAATTTTACTCATCACCATCAGAATCTTACTTATCATCACCATGAGAATCTTACTCATCACCATCAGAATTTTACTTATCACCATCAGAATCTTACTCATCAACATCAGCATCTTACTCATCAACATCAGAATCTTACTTATCACCATCAGAATCTTACTCATCACCATCAGAATCTTACTCATCACCATCAGAACCTTACTCATCACCATCAGAATCTTACTCATCACCATCAGAATCTTACTCATCACCATCAGAATCTTACTCCTTACCATCAGAATCTTACTCATCACCATCAGAATCTTACTCATCACCATCCAAATCTTACTTATCATCACAATAAGTATCTTACTCATCACGATCAGAATCTTACTCATCACCATAAGAATGTAACTCATCACCATCAGCTTCTTACTCATCACCATCAGAATCTTACTCATCACCATCAGAAACTTACTCATCACCATCAGAACCTTACTCATCACCATCAGAACCTTACTCATCACCATCAGAATCTTTCTCATCAGCATCAGAATCTTACTCATCACCATCAGAACCTTACTCATCACCATCAGAATCTTACTCATCACCATCAGAATCTTACTCATCACCATCACCATCAGAATCTTACTCATTACCATCAGAACGTTACTCATCACCATCAGAATCTTACTCATCACCATCAGAATCTTACTTATCATCACCATAACAGTCTTACTCATCACCATCAGTATTTTACTCATCACCATCAGCATCTTACTCATCACCATCAGAATCTTACTCATCACCATCAGAATCTTACTTGTAATCACTATAAGAATCTTACTCATCACCATCAGAATCTGACTCATCATTACCATCAGAATCTTACTCATCATCACCATCAGAATCTTACTCATCACCATCAGAATCTTACTCATCAACATCAGAATCTTACTCATCACCATCAGAACCTTACTCATCACCATCAGAATCTCACTCATCACGATCAGAACCTTACTCATCACCATCAGAATCTTACACATTACCATCAGAATCTTACTCATCACCATCAGAATCTTACTCCTTACCATCAGAATCTTACTCATCACCATCAGAATCTTACTCATCACCATCAGAATCTTACTTATCATCACAATAAGAATGTTACTCATCACCATCAGCATCTTACTCATCACCATCAGAATCTTACTCATCACCATCAGAAACTTACTCATCACCATCAGAACCTTACTCATCACCATCAGAACCTTACTCATCACCATCAGAATCTTTCTCATCAGCATCAGAATCTTACTCATCACCATCAGAACCTTACTCATCACCATCAGAATCTTACTCATCACCATCAGAATCTTACTCATCACCATCACCATCAGAATCTTACTCATTACCATCAGAACGTTACTCATCACCATCAGAATCTTACTCATCACCATCAGAATCTTACTTATCATCACCATAACAGTCTTACTCATCACCATCAGTATTTTACTCATCACCATCAGCATCTTACTCATCACCATCAGAATCTTACTCATCACCATCAGAATCTTACTTGTAATCACTATAAGAATCTTACTCATCACCATCAGAATCTGACTCATCATTACCATCAGAATCTTACTCATCATCACCATCAGAATCTTACTCATCACCATCAGAATCTTACTCATCAACATCAGAATCTTACTCATCACCATCAGAACCTTACTCATCACCATCAGAATCTTACTCATCACGATCAGAACCTTACTCATCACCATCAGAATCTTACACATTACCATCAGAATCTTACTCATCACCATCAGAATCTTACTCCTTACCATCAGAATCTTACTCATCACCATCAGAATCTTACTCATCACCATCAGAATCTTACTTATCATCACAATAAGAATCTTACTCATCACGATCAGAATCTTACGCATCACCATCAGAATGTTACTCATCACCATCAGTATCTTACACATCACAGTCAAAATCTTACTCATCACCATCAGAATCTTACTTATCATCACCATAAGAATCTTACTCATCACCATCAGAATTTTACTTATCACCATCAGAATCTTACTCATCAACATCAGAATCTTACTTATCATCACAATAAGTATCTTACTCATCACGATCAGAATCTTACTCATCACCATCAGAATGTTACTCATCACCATCAGCATCTTACTCATCACCATCAGAATCTTACTCATCACCATCAGAAACTTACTCATCACCATCAGAACCTTACTCATCACCATCAGAACCTTACTCATCACCATCAGAATCTTTCTCATCAGCATCAGAATCTTACTCATCACCATCAGAACCTTACTCATCACCATCAGAATCTTACTCATCACCATCAGAATCTTACTCATCACCATCACCATCAGAATCTTACTCATTACCATCAGAACGTTACTCATCACCATCAGAATCTTACTCTTCACCATTAGAATCTTACTTATCATCACCATAACAGTCTTACTCATCACCATCAGTATTTTACTCATCACCATCAGCATCTTACTCATCACCATCAGAATCTTACTCATCACCATCAGAATCTTACTTGTAATCACTATAAGAATCTTACTCATCACCATCAGAATCTGACTCATCATTACCATCAGAATCTTACTCATCATCACCATCAGAATCTTACTCATCACCATCAGAATCTTACTCATCAACATCAGAATCTTACTCATCACCATCAGAACCTTACTCATCACCATCAGAATCTTACTCATCACGATCAGAACCTTACTCATCACCATCAGAATCTTACACATTACCATCAGAATCTTACTCATCACCATCAGAATCTTACTCCTTACCATCAGAATCTTACTCATCACCATCAGAATCTTACTCATCACCATCAGAATCTTACTTATCATCACAATAAGAATCTTACTCATCACGATCAGAATCTTACGCATCACCATCAGAATGTTACTCATCACCATCAGTATCTTACACATCACAGTCAAAATCTTACTCATCACCATCAGAATCTTACTCATCACCATCAGAACCTTACTCATCACCATCAGAACCTTACTCATCACCATCAGAATCTTTCTCGTCACTATCAGAATCTTACTCATCACCATCAGAACCTTACTCATCACCATCAGAATCTTACTCATCACCATCAGAATCTTACTTATCATCACCATAAGAGTCTTACTCATCACCATCAGAATTTTACTCAACACCATCAGCATCTTACTCATCACCATCAGAATATTACTCATCACCATCAGAATCTTACTCATCATCACCATCAGAATCTTACTCATCACCATCAGCATCTTACTTATCACCATCAGAATCTTACTCATCAGCATCAGAATCTTACTCATCATCACCATCAGAATCTTACTCATCACCATTAGAATCTTACTCATTACCATCAGAACATTACTCATCACCATCAGAATTTTACTCATCACCATCAGAATCTTACTTATCATCACCATAAGAATCTTAATCATCACCATCAGAATCTTACTCATTACCATCAGAATGTTACTCATCACCATCAGAAACTTACTCATCACCATCAGAATCTTACTCATTACCATCAGAATCTTACTCATCAACATCAGAATCTTACTCATCATCACCATCAGAATCTTACTCATCACCATCAGAATCTTACTCATCACCATCAGAATCTTACTTGTAATCACTATAAGAATCTTACTCATCACCATCAGAATCTGACTCATCATCACCATCAGAATCTTACTCATCATCACCATCAGAATCTTACTCATCACCATCAGAATCTTACTCATCAACATCAGAATCTTACTCATCACCATCAGAACCTTACTCATCAACATCAGAATCTTACTCATCACCATCAGAATCTTACTCATCACCATCAGAATCTGACTCATCATCACCATCAGAATCTTACTCATCATCACCATCAGAATCTTACTCATCACCATCAGAATCTTACTCATCACGATCAGAACCTTACTCCTTACCATCAGAATCTTACTCATCACCATCAGAATCTTACTCATCACCATAAGAGTCTTACTCATCACCATCAGAATTTTACTCATCACCATCAGCATCTTACTCATCACCATCAGAATGTTACTCATCACCATCAGCATCTTACACATCACCATCAGAATCTTACTCATCACCATCAGCATCTTACTAATCACCATCAGAATCTTACTCATCACCATCAGAATCTTACTCATCACCATCAGAATCTTACTCATCACCATCAGAATCTTACTCATTACCATCAGAACGTTACTCATCACCATCAGAATTTTACTCATCACCATCAGAATCTTACTTATCATCACCATAAGAATCTTACTCATCACCATCAGAATTTTACTTATCACCATCAGAATCTTACTCATCAACATCAGAATCTTACTCATCAACATCAGAATCTTACTTATCACCATCAGAATCTTACTCATCACCATCAGAATCTTACTCATCACCATCAGAACCTTACTCATCACCATCAGAATCTTACTCATCACCATCAGAATCTTACTCATCACCATCAGAATCTTACTCCTTACCATCAGAATCTTACTCATCACCATCAGAATCTTACTCATCACCATCCAAATCTTACTTATCATCACAATAAGTATCTTACTCATCACGATCAGAATCTTACTCATCACCATAAGAATGTAACTCATCACCATCAGCTTCTTACTCATCACCATCAGAATCTTACTCATCACCATCAGAAACTTACTCATCACCATCAGAACCTTACTCATCACCATCAGAACCTTACTCATCACCATCAGAATCTTTCTCATCAGCATCAGAATCTTACTCATCACCATCAGAACCTTACTCATCACCATCAGAATCTTACTCATCACCATCAGAATCTTACTCATCACCATCACCATCAGAATCTTACTCATTACCATCAGAACGTTACTCATCACCATCAGAATCTTACTCATCACCATCAGAATCTTACTTATCATCACCATAACAGTCTTACTCATCACCATCAGTATTTTACTCATCACCATCAGCATCTTACTCATCACCATCAGAATCTTACTCATCACCATCAGAATCTTACTTGTAATCACTATAAGAATCTTACTCATCACCATCAGAATCTGACTCATCATTACCATCAGAATCTTACTCATCATCACCATCAGAATCTTACTCATCACCATCAGAATCTTACTCATCAACATCAGAATCTTACTCATCACCATCAGAACCTTACTCATCACCATCAGAATCTTACTCATCACGATCAGAACCTTACTCATCACCATCAGAATCTTACACATTACCATCAGAATCTTACTCATCACCATCAGAATCTTACTCCTTACCATCAGAATCTTACTCATCACCATCAGAATCTTACTCATCACCATCAGAATCTTACTTATCATCACAATAAGAATGTTACTCATCACCATCAGCATCTTACTCATCACCATCAGAATCTTACTCATCACCATCAGAAACTTACTCATCACCATCAGAACCTTACTCATCACCATCAGAACCTTACTCATCACCATCAGAATCTTTCTCATCAGCATCAGAATCTTACTCATCACCATCAGAACCTTACTCATCACCATCAGAATCTTACTCATCACCATCAGAATCTTACTCATCACCATCACCATCAGAATCTTACTCATTACCATCAGAACGTTACTCATCACCATCAGAATCTTACTCATCACCATCAGAATCTTACTTATCATCACCATAACAGTCTTACTCATCACCATCAGTATTTTACTCATCACCATCAGCATCTTACTCATCACCATCAGAATCTTACTCATCACCATCAGAATCTTACTTGTAATCACTATAAGAATCTTACTCATCACCATCAGAATCTGACTCATCATTACCATCAGAATCTTACTCATCATCACCATCAGAATCTTACTCATCACCATCAGAATCTTACTCATCAACATCAGAATCTTACTCATCACCATCAGAACCTTACTCATCACCATCAGAATCTTACTCATCACGATCAGAACCTTACTCATCACCATCAGAATCTTACACATTACCATCAGAATCTTACTCATCACCATCAGAATCTTACTCCTTACCATCAGAATCTTACTCATCACCATCAGAATCTTACTCATCACCATCAGAATCTTACTTATCATCACAATAAGAATCTTACTCATCACGATCAGAATCTTACGCATCACCATCAGAATGTTACTCATCACCATCAGTATCTTACACATCACAGTCAAAATCTTACTCATCACCATCAGAATCTTACTTATCATCACCATAAGAATCTTACTCATCACCATCAGAATTTTACTTATCACCATCAGAATCTTACTCATCAACATCAGAATCTTACTTATCATCACAATAAGTATCTTACTCATCACGATCAGAATCTTACTCATCACCATCAGAATGTTACTCATCACCATCAGCATCTTACTCATCACCATCAGAATCTTACTCATCACCATCAGAAACTTACTCATCACCATCAGAACCTTACTCATCACCATCAGAACCTTACTCATCACCATCAGAATCTTTCTCATCAGCATCAGAATCTTACTCATCACCATCAGAACCTTACTCATCACCATCAGAATCTTACTCATCACCATCAGAATCTTACTCATCACCATCACCATCAGAATCTTACTCATTACCATCAGAACGTTACTCATCACCATCAGAATCTTACTCTTCACCATTAGAATCTTACTTATCATCACCATAACAGTCTTACTCATCACCATCAGTATTTTACTCATCACCATCAGCATCTTACTCATCACCATCAGAATCTTACTCATCACCATCAGAATCTTACTTGTAATCACTATAAGAATCTTACTCATCACCATCAGAATCTGACTCATCATTACCATCAGAATCTTACTCATCATCACCATCAGAATCTTACTCATCACCATCAGAATCTTACTCATCAACATCAGAATCTTACTCATCACCATCAGAACCTTACTCATCACCATCAGAATCTTACTCATCACGATCAGAACCTTACTCATCACCATCAGAATCTTACACATTACCATCAGAATCTTACTCATCACCATCAGAATCTTACTCCTTACCATCAGAATCTTACTCATCACCATCAGAATCTTACTCATCACCATCAGAATCTTACTTATCATCACAATAAGAATCTTACTCATCACGATCAGAATCTTACGCATCACCATCAGAATGTTACTCATCACCATCAGTATCTTACACATCACAGTCAAAATCTTACTCATCACCATCAGAATCTTACTCATCACCATCAGAACCTTACTCATCACCATCAGAACCTTACTCATCACCATCAGAATCTTTCTCGTCACTATCAGAATCTTACTCATCACCATCAGAACCTTACTCATCACCATCAGAATCTTACTCATCACCATCAGAATCTTACTTATCATCACCATAAGAGTCTTACTCATCACCATCAGAATTTTACTCAACACCATCAGCATCTTACTCATCACCATCAGAATATTACTCATCACCATCAGAATCTTACTCATCATCACCATCAGAATCTTACTCATCACCATCAGCATCTTACTTATCACCATCAGAATCTTACTCATCAGCATCAGAATCTTACTCATCATCACCATCAGAATCTTACTCATCACCATTAGAATCTTACTCATTACCATCAGAACATTACTCATCACCATCAGAATTTTACTCATCACCATCAGAATCTTACTTATCATCACCATAAGAATCTTAATCATCACCATCAGAATCTTACTCATTACCATCAGAATGTTACTCATCACCATCAGAAACTTACTCATCACCATCAGAATCTTACTCATTACCATCAGAATCTTACTCATCAACATCAGAATCTTACTCATCATCACCATCAGAATCTTACTCATCACCATCAGAATCTTACTCATCACCATCAGAATCTTACTTGTAATCACTATAAGAATCTTACTCATCACCATCAGAATCTGACTCATCATCACCATCAGAATCTTACTCATCATCACCATCAGAATCTTACTCATCACCATCAGAATCTTACTCATCAACATCAGAATCTTACTCATCACCATCAGAACCTTACTCATCACCATCAGAATCTTACTCATGACGATCAGAACCTTACTCATCACCATCAGAATCTTACTCATTACCATCAGAATCTTACTCATCACCATCAGAATCTTACTCCTTACCATCAGAATCTTACTCATCACCATCAGAATCTTATCCATCACCATCAGAATCTTACTTATCGTCACAATAAGAATCTTACTCATCACGATCAGAATCTTACTCATCACCATCAGAATGTTACTCATCACCATCAGCATCTTACACATCACAGTCAAAATCTTACTCATCACCATCAGAATCTTACTCATCACCATCAGAACCTTACTCATCACCATCAGAACCTTACTCATCACCATCAGAATCTTTCTCGTCACTATCAGAATCTTACTCATCACCATCAGAACCTTACTCATCGCCATCAGAATATTACTCATCACCATCAGAATCTTACTCATCATCACCCTCAGAATCTTACTCATCACCATCAGCATCTTACTTATCACCATCTGAATCTTACTTATCAGCATCAGAATCTTACTCATCATCACCATCAGAATCTTACTCATCACCATCAGAATCTTACTCATTACCATCAGAACATTACTCATCACCATCAGAATTTTACTCATCACCATCAGAATCTTACTTATCATCACCATAAGAATCTTACTCATCACCATCAGAAATTTACTCATCACCATCAGAATCTTACTAATCACCATCAGCATCTTACTTATCACCATCAGAATCTTACTCATCACCTTCAGAATTTTACTCATCACCATCAGCATCTTACTCATCACCATCAGAATCTTACTCATCAACATCAGAATCTTTCTCATTACAATCAGAATCTTACTCATCACCATCAGAATCTTACTCATCATCACCATCAGAATCTTACTCATCACCATCAGAATCTTACTCATCACCATCAGAAACTTACTCATCACCATCAGAATCTTACTCATCATCACTATAAGAATCTTACTCATCACCATCAGAATCTTACTCATCACCATCAGAATCTTACTCATCACCATCAGAATCTTACTCATTACCATCAGAATGTTACTCATCACCATCAGAAACTTACTCATCACCATCAGAATCTTACTTGTAATCACTATAAGAATCTTACTCATCAACATCAGAATCTGACTCATCATCACCATCAGAATCTTACTCATCATCACCATCAGAATCTTACTCATCACCAACAGAATCTTACTCATCAACATCAGAATCTTACTCATCACCATCAGAACCTTACTCATCACCATCAGAATCTTACACATCACGATCAGAAACTTACTCATCACCATCAGAATCTTACTCATCACCATCAGAATCTTACTCCTTACCATCAGAATCTTACTCATCACCATCAGAATCTTACTCATCACCATCAGAATCTTACTTATCATCACAATAAGAATCTTACTCATCACGATCAGAATCTTACTCATCACCATCAGAATGTTACTCATCACCATCTGCATCTTACACATCACAGTCAAAATCTTACTCATCACCATCAGAATCTTACTCATCATCACCATCAGAATCTTACTCATCACCATCAGAATCTTACTCATCAACATCAGAATCTTACTCATCACCATCAGAACCTTACTCATCACCATCAGAATCTTACACATCACGATCAGAAGCTTACTCATCACCATCAGAATCTTACTCATCACCATCAGAATCTTACTCATCACCATCAGAATCTTACTTGTAATCACTATAAGAATCTTACTCATCACCATCAGAATCTGACTCATCATCACCATCAGAATCTTACTCATCATCACCATCAGAATCTTACTCATCACCATCAGAATCTTACTCATCAACATCAGAATCTTACTCATCACCATCAGAACCTTACTCATCACCATCAGAATCTTACTCATGACGATCAGAACCTTACTCATCACCATCAGAATCTTACTCATTACCATCAGAATCTTACTCATCACCATCAGAATCTTACTCCTTACCATCAGAATCTTACTCATCACCATCAGAATCTTATCCATCACCATCAGAATCTTACTTATCATCACAATAAGAATCTTACTCATCACGATCAGAATCTTACTCATCACCATCAGAATGTTACTCATCACCATCAGCATCTTACACATCACAGTCAAAATCTTACTCATCACCATCAGAATCTTACTCATCACCATCAGAACCTTACTCATCACCATCAGAACCTTACTCATCACCATCAGAATCTTTCTCGTCACTATCAGAATCTTACTCATCACCATCAGAACCTTACTCATCGCCATCAGAATATTACTCATCACCATCAGAATCTTACTCATCATCACCCTCAGAATCTTACTCATCACCATCAGCATCTTACTTATCACCATCAGAATCTTACTCATCAGCATCAGAATCTTACTCATCATCACCATCAGAATCTTACTCATCACCATCAGAATCTTACTCATTACCATCAGAACATTACTCATCACCATCAGAATTTTACTCATCACCATCAGAATCTTACTTATCATCACCATAAGAATCTTACTCATCACCATCAGAAATTTACTCATCACCATCAGAATCTTACTAATCACCATCAGCATCTTACTTATCACCATCAGAATCTTACTCATCACCTTCAGAATTTTACTCATCACCATCAGCATCTTACTCATCACCATCAGAATCATACTCATCAACATCAGAATCTTTCTCATTACAATCAGAATCTTACTCATCACCATCAGAATCTTACTCATCATCACCATCAGAATCTTACTCATCACCATCAGAATCTTACTCATCACCATCAGAAACTTACTCATCACCATCAGAATCTTACTCATTACCATCAGAATCTTACTCATCACCATCAGAATCTTACTCATCATCACCATCAGAATCTTACTCATCACCATCAGAATCTTACTCATCACCATCAGAATCTTACTTGTAATCACTATAAGAATCTTACTCATCAACATCAGAATCTGACTCATCATCACCATCAGAATCTTACTCATCATCACCATCAGAATCTTACTCATCACCAACAGAATCTTACTCATCAACATCAGAATCTTACTCATCACCATCAGAATCTTACTCATCACCATCAGAATCTTACTCATCACCATCAGAATCTTACTTGTAATCACTATAAGAATCTTACTCATCACCATCAGAATCTGACTCATCATCACCATCAGAATCTTACTCATCATCACCATCAGAATCTTACTCATCACCATCAGAATCTTACTCATCAACATCAGAATCTTACTCATCACCATCAGAACCTTACTCATCACCATCAGAATCTTACTCATGACGATCAGAACCTTACTCATCACCATCAGAATCTTACTCATTACCATCAGAATCTTACTCATCACCATCAGAATCTTACTCCTTACCATCAGAATCTTACTCATCACCATCAGAATCTTATCAATCACCATCAGAATCTTACTTATCATCACAATAAGAATCTTACTCATCACGATCAGAATCTTACTCATCACCATCAGAATGTTACTCATCACCATCAGCATCTTACACATCACAGTCAAAATCTTACTCATCACCATCAGAATCTTACTCATCACCATCAGAACCTTACTCATCACCATCAGAACCTTACTCATCACCATCAGAATCTTTCTCGTCACTATCAGAATCTTACTCATCACCATCAGAACCTTACTCATCGCCATCAGAATATTACTCTACACCATCAGAATCTTACTCATCATCACCCTCAGAATCTTACTCATCACCATCAGCATCTTACTTATCACCATCAGAATCTTACTTATCAGCATCAGAATCTTACTCATCATCACCATCAGAATCTTACTCATCACCATCAGAATCTTACTCATTACCATCAGAACATTACTCATCACCATCAGAATTTTACTCATCACCATCAGAATCTTACTTATCATCACCATAAGAATCTTACTCATCACCATCAGAAATTTACTCATCACCATCAGAATCTTACTAATCACCATCAGCATCTTACTTATCACCATCAGAATCTTACTCATCACCTTCAGAATTTTACTCATCACCATCAGCATCTTACTCATCACCATCAGAATCTTACTCATCAACATCAGAATCTTTCTCATTACAATCAGAATCTTACTCATCACCATCAGAATCTTACTCATCATCACCATCAGAATCTTACTCATCACCATCAGAATCTTACTCATCACCATCAGAAACTTACTCATCACCATCAGAATCTTACTCATCATCACTATAAGAATCTTACTCATCACCATCAGAATCTTACTCATCACCATCAGAATCTTACTCATCACCATCAGAATCTTACTCATTACCATCAGAATGTTACTCATCACCATCAGAAACTTACTCATCACCATCAGAATCTTACTCATTACCATCAGAATCTTACTCATCACCATCAGAATCTTACTCATCATCACCATCAGAATCTTACTCATCACCATCAGAATCTTACTCATCACCATCAGAATCTTACTTGTAATCACTATAAGAATCTTACTCATCAACATCAGAATCTGACTCATCATCACCATCAGAATCTTACTCATCATCACCATCAGAATCTTACTCATCACCAACAGAATCTTACTCATCAACATCAGAATCTTACTCATCACCATCAGAACCTTACTCATCACCATCAGAATCTTACACATCACGATCAGAAACTTACTCATCACCATCAGAATCTTACTCATCACCATCAGAATCTTACTCCTTACCATCAGAATCTTACTCATCACCATCAGAATCTTACTCATCACCATCAGAATCTTACTTATCATCACAATAAGAATCTTACTCATCACGATCAGAATCTTACTCATCACCATCAGAATGTTACTCATCACCATCTGCATCTTACACATCACAGTCAAAATCTTACTCATCACCATCAGAATCTTACTCATCATCACCATCAGAATCTTACTCATCACCATCAGAATCTTACTCATCAACATCAGAATCTTACTCATCACCATCAGAACCTTACTCATCACCATCAGAATCTTACACATCACGATCAGAAGCTTACTCATCACCATCAGAATCTTACTCATCACCATCAGAATCTTACTCATCACCATCAGAATCTTACTTGTAATCACTATAAGAATCTTACTCATCACCATCAGAATCTGACTCATCATCACCATCAGAATCTTACTCATCATCACCATCAGAATCTTACTCATCACCATCAGAATCTTACTCATCAACATCAGAATCTTACTCATCACCATCAGAACCTTACTCATCACCATCAGAATCTTACTCATGACGATCAGAACCTTACTCATCACCATCAGAATCTTACTCATTACCATCAGAATCTTACTCATCACCATCAGAATCTTACTCCTTACCATCAGAATCTTACTCATCACCATCAGAATCTTATCCATCACCATCAGAATCTTACTTATCATCACAATAAGAATCTTACTCATCACGATCAGAATCTTACTCATCACCATCAGAATGTTACTCATCACCATCAGCATCTTACACATCACAGTCAAAATCTTACTCATCACCATCAGAATCTTACTCATCACCATCAGAACCTTACTCATCACCATCAGAACCTTACTCATCACCATCAGAATCTTTCTCGTCACTATCAGAATCTTACTCATCACCATCAGAACCTTACTCATCGCCATCAGAATATTACTCATCACCATCAGAATCTTACTCATCATCACCCTCAGAATCTTACTCATCACCATCAGCATCTTACTTATCACCATCAGAATCTTACTCATCAGCATCAGAATCTTACTCATCATCACCATCAGAATCTTACTCATCACCATCAGAATCTTACTCATTACCATCAGAACATTACTCATCACCATCAGAATTTTACTCATCACCATCAGAATCTTACTTATCATCACCATAAGAATCTTACTCATCACCATCAGAAATTTACTCATCACCATCAGAATCTTACTAATCACCATCAGCATCTTACTTATCACCATCAGAATCTTACTCATCACCTTCAGAATTTTACTCATCACCATCAGCATCTTACTCATCACCATCAGAATCTTACTCATCAACATCAGAATCTTTCTCATTACAATCAGAATCTTACTCATCACCATCAGAATCTTACTCATCATCACCATCAGAATCTTACTCATCACCATCAGAATCTTACTCATCACCATCAGAAACTTACTCATCACCATCAGAATCTTACTCATTACCATCAGAATCTTACTCATCACCATCAGAATCTTACTCATCATCACCATCAGAATCTTACTCATCACCATCAGAATCTTACTCATCACCATCAGAATCTTACTTGTAATCACTATAAGAATCTTACTCATCAACATCAGAATCTGACTCATCATCACCATCAGAATCTTACTCATCATCACCATCAGAATCTTACTCATCACCAACAGAATCTTACTCATCAACATCAGAATCTTACTCATCACCATCAGAACCTTACTCATCACCATCAGAATCTTACACATCACCATCAGAAACTTACTCATCACCATCAGAATCTTACTCATCACCATCAGAATCTTACTCATCACCATCAGAATCTTACTCCTTACCATCAGAATCTTACTCATCACCATCAGAATCTTACTCATCACCATCAGAATCTTACTTATCATCAAAATAAGAATCTTACTCATCACGATCAGAATCTTACTCATCACCATCAGAATGTTACTCATCACCATCAGCATCTTACACATCACAGTCAAAATCTTACTCATCACCATCAGAATCTTACTCATCATCACCATCAGAATCTTACTCATCACCATCAGAATCTTACTCATCAACATCAGAATCTTACTCATCACCATCAGAACCTTACTCATCACCATCAGAATCTTACACATCACGATCAGAAACTTACTCATCACCATCAGAATCTTACTCATCACCATCAGAATCTTACTCATCACCATCAGAATCTTTCTCCTTACCATCAGAATCTTACTCATCACCATCAGAATCTTACTCAACACCATCAGAATCTTACTTATCCTCACAATAAGAATCTTACTCATTAAAATCAGAACGTTACTCATCACCATCAGAATCTTACTCATCACCATCAGAATCTTACTTATCATCACCATAAGAGTCTTACTCATCACCATCAGAATTTTACTCATCACCATCAGCATCTTACTCATCACCATCAGAATATTACTCATCACCATCAGAATCTTACTCATCATCACCATCAGAATCTTACTCATCACCATCAGCATCTTACTTATCACCATCAGAATCTTACTCATCACCATCAGAATCTTACTCATCATCACCATCATAATCTTACTCATCACCATCAGAATCTTACTCATCACCATCAGAATCTTACTCATCACCATCAGAATCTTACTCATCACCATCTGAATCTTACTTATCATCACAATAAGAATCTTACTCATCACGATCAGAATCTTACTCATCACCATCAGAATGTTACTCATCACCATCAGCATCTTACTCATCACCATCAGAATCTTACTCATCACCATCAGAACCTTACTCATCACCATCAGAATCTTACTCATTACCATCAGAATCTTACTCATCAACATCAGAGTCTTACTCATCATCACCATCAGAATCTTACTCATCACCATCAGAATCTTACTCATCACCATCAGAATCTTACTTGTAATCACTATAAGAATCTTACTCATCACCATCAGAATCTGACTCATCATCACCATCAGAATCTTACTCATCATCACCATCAGAATCTTACTCATCACCATCAGAATCTTACTCATCAACATCAGAATCTTACTCATCACCATCAGAACCTTACTCATCACCATCAGAATCTTACTCATGACGATCAGAACCTTACTCATCACCATCAGAATATTACTCATTACCATCAGAATCTTACTCATCACCATCAGAATCTTACTCCTTACCATCAGAATCTTACTCATCACCATCAGAATCTTATCCATCACCATCAGAATCTTACTTATCATCACAATAAGAATCTTACTCATCACGATCAGAATCTTACTCATCACCATCAGAATGTTACTCATCACCATCAGCATCTTACACATCACAGTCAAAATCTTACTCATCACCATCAGAATCTTACTCATCACCATCAGAACCTTACTCATCACCATCAGAACCTTACTCATCACCATCAGAATCTTTCTCGTCACTATCAGAATCTTACTCATCACCATCAGAACCTTACTCATCGCCATCAGAATATTACTCATCACCATCAGAATCTTACTCATCATCACCCTCAGAATCTTACTCATCACCATCAGCATCTTACTTATCACCATCAGAATCTTACTCATCAGCATCAGAATCTTACTCATCATCACCATCAGAATCTTACTCATCACCATCAGAATCTTACTCATTACCATCAGAACATTACTCATCACCATCAGAATTTTACTCATCACCATCAGAATCTTACTTATCATCACCATAAGAATCTTACTCATCACCATCAGAAATTTACTCATCACCATCAGAATCTTACTAATCACCATCAGCATCTTACTTATCACCATCAGAATCTTACTCATCACCTTCAGAATTTTACTCATCACCATCAGCATCTTCCTCATCACCATCAGAATCTTACTCATCAACATCAGAATCTTTCTCATTACAATCAGAATCTTACTCATCACCATCAGAATCTTACTCATCATCACCATCAGAATCTTACTCATCACCATCAGAATCTTACTCATCACCATCAGAAACTTACTCATCACCATCAGAATCTTACTCATTACCATCAGAATCTTACTCATCACCATCAGAATCTTACTCATCATCACCATCAGAATCTTACTCATCACCATCAGAATCTTACTCATCACCATCAGAATCTTACTTGTAATCACTATAAGAATCTTACTCATCAACATCAGAATCTGACTCATCATCACCATCAGAAACTTACTCATCATCACCATCAGAATCTTACTCATCACCAACAGAATCTTACTCATCAACATCAGAATCTTACTCATCACCATCAGAACCTTACTCATCACCATCAGAATCTTACACATCACCATCAGAAACTTACTCATCACCATCAGAATCTTACTCATCACCATCAGAATCTTACTCATCACCATCAGAATCTTACTCCTTACCATCAGAATCTTACTCATCACCATCAGAATCTTACTCATCACCATCAGAATCTTACTTATCATCACAATAAGAATCTTACTCATCACGATCAGAATCTTACTCATCACCATCAGAATGTTACTCATCACCATCAGCATCTTACACATCACAGTCAAAATCTTACTCATCACCATCAGAATCTTACTCATCATCACCATCAGAATCTTACTCATCACCATCAGAATCTTACTCATCAACATCAGAATCTTACTCATCACCATCAGAACCTTACTCATCACCATCAGAATCTTACACATCACGATCAGAAACTTACTCATCACCATCAGAATCTTACTCATCACCATCAGAATCTTACTCATCACCATCAGAATCTTTCTCCTTACCATCAGAATCTTACTCATCACCATCAGAATCTTACTCATCACCATCAGAATCTTACTTATCCTCACAATAAGAATCTTACTCATTAAAATCAGAACGTTACTCATCACCATCAGAATCTTACTCATCACCATCAGAATCTTACTTATCATCACCATAAGAGTCTTACTCATCACCATCAGAATTTTACTCATCACCATCAGCATCTTACTCATCACCATCAGAATATTACTCATCACCATCAGAATCTTACTCATCATCACCATCAGAATCTTACTCATCACCATCAGCATCTTACTTATCACCATCAGAATCTTACTCATCACCATCAGAATCTTACTCATCATCACCATCATAATCTTACTCATCACCATCAGAATCTTACTCATCATCACCATCAGAATCTTACTCATCACCATCAGAATCTTACTCATCACCATCAGAATCGTATTCATCATTACAATCAGAATCTTACTCATCACCATCAGAATCTTACTCATCACCATCAGAATCTTACTCATCACCATCAGAATCTTACTCATTCCCATGAGAATGTTACTCATCACCATCAGAAACTTACACATCACCATCAGAATCTTACTCATTACCATCAGAATCTTACTCATCACCATCAGAATCTTACTCATCACCATCTGAATCTTACTTATCATCACAATAAGAATCTTACTCATCACGATCAGAATCTTACTCATCACCATCAGAATGTTACTCATCACCATCAGCATCTTACTCATCACCATCAGAATCTTACTCATCACCATCAGAACCTTACTCATCACCATCAGAATCTTACTCATTACCATCAGAATCTTACTCATCAACATCAGAATCTTACTCATCATCACCATCAGAATCTTACTCATCACCATCAGAATCTTACTCATCACCATCAGAATCTTACTCATCACCATCAGAATCTTACTTGTAATCACTATAAGAATCTTACTCATCACCATCAGAATCTGACTCATCATCACCATCAGAATCTTACTCATCATCACCATCAGAATCTTACTCATCACCATCAGAATCTTACTCATCAACATCAGAATCTTACTCATCACCATCAGAACCTTACTCATCACCATCAGAATCTTACTCATGACGATCAGAACCTTACTCATCACCATCAGAATGTTACTCATTACCATCAGAATCTTACTCATCACCATCAGAATCTTACTCCTTACCATCAGAATCTTACTCATCACCATCAGAATCTTATCCATCACCATCAGAATCTTACTTATCATCACAATAAGAATCTTACTCATCACGATCAGAATCTTACTCATCACCATCAGAATGTTACTCATCACCATCAGCATCTTACACATCACAGTCAAAATCTTACTCATCACCATCAGAATCTTACTCATCACCATCAGAACCTTACTCATCACCATCAGAACCTTACTCATCACCATCAGAATCTTTCTCGTCACTATCAGAATCTTACTCATCACCATCAGAACCTTACTCATCGCCATCAGAATATTACTCATCACCATCAGAATCTTACTCATCATCACCCTCAGAATCTTCCTCATCACCATCAGCATCTTACTTATCACCATCAGAATCTTACTCATCAGCATCAGAATCTTACTCATCATCACCATCAGAATCTTACTCATCACCATCAGAATCTTACTCATTACCATCAGAACATTACTCATCACCATCAGAATTTTACTCATCACCATCAGAATCTTACTTATCATCACCATAAGAATCTTACTCATCACCATCAGAAATTTACTCATCACCATCAGAATCTTACTAATCACCATCAGCATCTTACTTATCACCATCAGAATCTTACTCATCACCTTCAGAATTTTACTCATCACCATCAGCATCTTACTCATCACCATCAGAATCTTACTCATCAACATCAGAATCTTTCTCATTACAATCAGAATCTTACTCATCACCATCAGAATCTTACTCATCATCACCATCAGAATCTTACTCATCACCATCAGAATCTTACTCATCACCATCAGAAACTTACTCATCACCATCAGAATTTTACTCAACACCATCAGCATCTTACTCATCACCATCAGAATATTACTCATCACCATCAGAATCTTACTCATCATCACCATCAGAATCTTACTCATCACCATCAGCATCTTACTTATCACCATCAGAATCTTACTCATCAGCATCAGAATCTTACTCATCATCACCATCAGAATCTTACTCATCACCATTAGAATCTTACTCATTACCATCAGAACATTACTCATCACCATCAGAATTTTACTCATCACCATCAGAATCTTACTTATCATCACCATAAGAATCTTAATCATCACCATCAGAATCTTACTCATTACCATCAGAATGTTACTCATCACCATCAGAAACTTACTCATCACCATCAGAATCTTACTCATTACCATCAGAATCTTACTCATCAACATCAGAATCTTACTCATCATCACCATCAGAATCTTACTCATCACCATCAGAATCTTACTCATCACCATCAGAATCTTACTTGTAATCACTATAAGAATCTTACTCATCACCATCAGAATCTGACTCATCATCACCATCAGAATCTTACTCATCATCACCATCAGAATCTTACTCATCACCATCAGAATCTTACTCATCAACATCAGAATCTTACTCATCACCATCAGAACCTTACTCATCACCATCAGAATCTTACTCATGACGATCAGAACCTTACTCATCACCATCAGAATCTTACTCATTACCATCAGAATCTTACTCATCACCATCAGAATCTTACTCCTTACCATCAGAATCTTACTCATCACCATCAGAATCTTATCCATCACCATCAGAATCTTACTTATCATCACAATAAGAATCTTACTCATCACGATCAGAATCTTACTCATCACCATCAGAATGTTACTCATCACCATCAGCATCTTACACATCACAGTCAAAATCTTACTCATCACCATCAGAATCTTACTCATCACCATCAGAACCTTACTCATCACCATCAGAACCTTACTCATCACCATCAGAATCTTTCTCGTCACTATCAGAATCTTACTCATCACCATCAGAACCTTACTCATCGCCATCAGAATATTACTCATCACCATCAGAATCTTACTCATCATCACCCTCAGAATCTTACTCATCACCATCAGCATCTTACTTATCACCATCAGAATCTTACTTATCAGCATCAGAATCTTACTCATCATCACCATCAGAATCTTACTCATCACCATCAGAATCTTACTCATTACCATCAGAACATTACTCATCACCATCAGAATTTTACTCATCACCATCAGAATCTTACTTATCATCACCATAAGAATCTTACTCATCACCATCAGAAATTTACTCATCACCATCAGAATCTTACTAATCACCATCAGCATCTTACTTATCACCATCAGAATCTTACTCATCACCTTCAGAATTTTACTCATCACCATCAGCATCTTACTCATCACCATCAGAATCTTACTCATCAACATCAGAATCTTTCTCATTACAATCAGAATCTTACTCATCACCATCAGAATCTTACTCATCATCACCATCAGAATCTTACTCATCACCATCAGAATCTTACTCATCACCATCAGAAACTTACTCATCACCATCAGAATCTTACTCATCATCACTATAAGAATCTTACTCATCACCATCAGAATCTTACTCATCACCATCAGAATCTTACTCATCACCATCAGAATCTTACTCATTACCATCAGAATGTTACTCATCACCATCAGAAACTTACTCATCACCATCAGAATCTTACTCATTACCATCAGAATCTTACTCATCACCATCAGAATCTTACTCATCATCACCATCAGAATCTTACTCATCACCATCAGAATCTTACTCATCACCATCAGAATCTTACTTGTAATCACTATAAGAATCTTACTCATCAACATCAGAATCTGACTCATCATCACCATCAGAATCTTACTCATCATCACCATCAGAATCTTACTCATCACCAACAGAATCTTACTCATCAACATCAGAATCTTACTCATCACCATCAGAACCTTACTCATCACCATCAGAATCTTACACATCACGATCAGAAACTTACTCATCACCATCAGAATCTTACTCATCACCATCAGAATCTTACTCCTTACCATCAGAATCTTACTCATCACCATCAGAATCTTACTCATCACCATCAGAATCTTACTTATCATCACAATAAGAATCTTACTCATCACGATCAGAATCTTACTCATCACCATCAGAATGTTACTCATCACCATCTGCATCTTACACATCACAGTCAAAATCTTACTCATCACCATCAGAATCTTACTCATCATCACCATCAGAATCTTACTCATCACCATCAGAATCTTACTCATCAACATCAGAATCTTACTCATCACCATCAGAACCTTACTCATCACCATCAGAATCTTACACATCACGATCAGAAGCTTACTCATCACCATCAGAATCTTACTCATCACCATCAGAATCTTACTCATCACCATCAGAATCTTACTTGTAATCACTATAAGAATCTTACTCATCACCATCAGAATCTGACTCATCATCACCATCAGAATCTTACTCATCATCACCATCAGAATCTTACTCATCACCATCAGAATCTTACTCATCAACATCAGAATCTTACTCATCACCATCAGAACCTTACTCATCACCATCAGAATCTTACTCATGACGATCAGAACCTTACTCATCACCATCAGAATCTTACTCATTACCATCAGAATCTTACTCATCACCATCAGAATCTTACTCCTTACCATCAGAATCTTACTCATCACCATCAGAATCTTATCCATCACCATCAGAATCTTACTTATCATCACAATAAGAATCTTACTCATCACGATCAGAATCTTACTCATCACCATCAGAATGTTACTCATCACCATCAGCATCTTACACATCACAGTCAAAATCTTACTCATCACCATCAGAATCTTACTCATCACCATCAGAACCTTACTCATCACCATCAGAACCTTACTCATCACCATCAGAATCTTTCTCGTCACTATCAGAATCTTACTCATCACCATCAGAACCTTACTCATCGCCATCAGAATATTACTCATCACCATCAGAATCTTACTCATCATCACCCTCAGAATCTTACTCATCACCATCAGCATCTTACTTATCACCATCAGAATCTTACTCATCAGCATCAGAATCTTACTCATCATCACCATCAGAATCTTACTCATCACCATCAGAATCTTACTCATTACCATCAGAACATTACTCATCACCATCAGAATTTTACTCATCACCATCAGAATCTTACTTATCATCACCATAAGAATCTTACTCATCACCATCAGAAATTTACTCATCACCATCAGAATCTTACTAATCACCATCAGCATCTTACTTATCACCATCAGAATCTTACTCATCACCTTCAGAATTTTACTCATCACCATCAGCATCTTACTCATCACCATCAGAATCTTACTCATCAACATCAGAATCTTTCTCATTACAATCAGAATCTTACTCATCACCATCAGAATCTTACTCATCATCACCATCAGAATCTTACTCATCACCATCAGAATCTTACTCATCACCATCAGAAACTTACTCATCACCATCAGAATCTTACTCATTACCATCAGAATCTTACTCATCACCATCAGAATCTTACTCATCATCACCATCAGAATCTTACTCATCACCATCAGAATCTTACTCATCACCATCAGAATCTTACTTGTAATCACTATAAGAATCTTACTCATCAACATCAGAATCTGACTCATCATCACCATCAGAATCTTACTCATCATCACCATCAGAATCTTACTCATCACCAACAGAATCTTACTCATCAACATCAGAATCTTACTCATCACCATCAGAACCTTACTCATCACCATCAGAATCTTACACATCACCATCAGAAACTTACTCATCACCATCAGAATCTTACTCATCACCATCAGAATCTTACTCATCACCATCAGAATCTTACTCCTTACCATCAGAATCTTACTCATCACCATCAGAATCTTACTCATCACCATCAGAATCTTACTTATCATCACAATAAGAATCTTACTCATCACGATCAGAATCTTACTCATCACCATCAGAATGTTACTCATCACCATCAGCATCTTACACATCACAGTCAAAATCTTACTCATCACCATCAGAATCTTACTCATCATCACCATCAGAATCTTACTCATCACCATCAGAATCTTACTCATCAACATCAGAATCTTACTCATCACCATCAGAACCTTACTCATCACCATCAGAATCTTACACATCACGATCAGAAACTTACTCATCACCATCAGAATCTTACTCATCACCATCAGAATCTTACTCATCACCATCAGAATCTTTCTCCTTACCATCAGAATCTTACTCATCACCATCAGAATCTTACTCAACACCATCAGAATCTTACTTATCCTCACAATAAGAATCTTACTCATTAAAATCAGAACGTTACTCATCACCATCAGAATCTTACTCATCACCATCAGAATCTTACTTATCATCACCATAAGAGTCTTACTCATCACCATCAGAATTTTACTCATCACCATCAGCATCTTACTCATCACCATCAGAATATTACTCATCACCATCAGAATCTTACTCATCATCACCATCAGAATCTTACTCATCACCATCAGCATCTTACTTATCACCATCAGAATCTTACTCATCACCAACAGAATCTTACTCATCAACATCAGAATCTTACTCATCACCATCAGAACCTTACTCATCACCATCAGAATCTTACACATCACGATCAGAAACTTACTCATCACCATCAGAATCTTACTCATCACCATCAGAATCTTACTCATCACCATCAGAATCTTACTCCTTACCATCAGAATCTTACTCATCACCATCAGAATCTTACTCATCACCATCAGAATCTTACTTATCATCACAATAAGAATCTTACTCATCACGATCAGAATCTTACTCATCACCATCAGAATGTTACTCATCACCATCAGCATCTTACACATCACAGTCAAAATCTTACTCATCACCATCAGAATCTTACTCATCATCACCATCAGAATCTTACTCATCACCATCAGAATCTTACTCATCAACATCAGAATCTTACTCATCACCATCAGAACCTTACTCATCACCATCAGAATCTTACACATCACGATCAGAAGCTTACTCATCACCATCAGAATCTTACTCATCACCATCAGAATCTTACTCATCACCATCAGAATCTTACTCCTTACCATCAGAATCTTACTCATCACCATCAGAATCTTACTCATCACCATCAGAATCTTACTTATCCTCACAATAAGAATCTTACTCATTAAAATCAGAACGTTACTCATCACCATCAGAATCTTACTCATCACCATCAGAATCTTACTTATCATCACCATAAGAGTCTTACTCATCACCATCAGAATTTTACTCATCACCATCAGCATCTTACACATCACAGTCAAAATCTTACTCATCACCATCAGAATCTTACTCATCATCACCATCAGAATCTTACTCATCACCATCAGAATCTTACTCATCAACATCAGAATCTTACTCATCACCATCAGAACCTTACTCATCACCATCAGAATCTTACACATCACGATCAGAAGCTTACTCATCACCATCAGAATCTTACTCATCACCATCAGAATCTTACTCATCACCATCAGAATCTTACTCCTTACCATCAGAATCTTACTCATCACCATCAGAATCTTACTCATCACCATCAGAATCTTACTTATCCTCACAATAAGAATCTTACTCATTAAAATCAGAACGTTACTCATCACCATCAGAATCTTACTCATCACCATCAGAATCTTACTTATCATCACCATAAGAGTCTTACTCATCACCATCAGAATCTTACTCATCATCACCATCAGAATCTTACTCATCACCATCAGAATCTTACTCATCAACATCAGAATCTTACTCATCACCATCAGAACCTTACTCATCACCATCAGAATCTTACACATCACGATCAGAAGCTTACTCATCACCATCAGAATCTTACTCATCACCATCAGAATCTTACTCATCACCATCAGAATCTTACTCCTTACCATCAGAATCTTACTCATCACCATCAGAATCTTACTCATCACCATCAGAATCTTACTTATCCTCACAATAAGAATCTTACTCATTAAAATCAGAACGTTACTCATCACCATCAGAATCTTACTCATCACCATCAGAATCTTACTTATCATCACCATAAGAGTCTTACTCATCACCATCAGAATTTTACTCATCACCATCAGCATCTTACACATCACAGTCAAAATCTTACTCATCACCATCAGAATCTTACTCATCATCACCATCAGAATCTTACTCATCACCATCAGAATCTTACTCATCAACATCAGAATCTTACTCATCACCATCAGAACCTTACTCATCACCATCAGAATCTTACACATCACGATCAGAAGCTTACTCATCACCATCAGAATCTTACTCATCACCATCAGAATCTTACTCATCACCATCAGAATCTTACTCCTTACCATCAGAATCTTACTCATCACCATCAGAATCTTACTCATCACCATCAGAATCTTACTTATCCTCACAATAAGAATCTTACTCATTAAAATCAGAACGTTACTCATCACCATCAGAATCTTACTCATCACCATCAGAATCTTACTTATCATCACCATAAGAGTCTTACTCATCACCATCAGAATTTTACTCATCACCATCAGCATCTTACTCATCACCATCAGAATATTACTCATCACCATCAGAATCTTACTCATCATCACCATCAGAATCTTACTCATCACCATCAGCATCTTACTTATCACCATCAGAATCTTACTCATCACCATCAGAATCTTACTCATCATCACCATCATAATCTTACTCATCACCATCAGAATCTTACTCATCACCATCAGAATCTTACTCATCACCATCAGAATCTTACTCATCACCATCTGAATCTTACTTATCATCACAATAAGAATCTTACTCATCACGATCAGAATCTTACTCATCACCATCAGAATGTTACTCATCACCATCAGCATCTTACTCATCACCATCAGAATCTTACTCATCACCATCAGAACCTTACTCATCACCATCAGAATCTTACTCATTACCATCAGAATCTTACTCATCAACATCAGAGTCTTACTCATCATCACCATCAGAATCTTACTCATCACCATCAGAATCTTACTCATCACCATCAGAATCTTACTTGTAATCACTATAAGAATCTTACTCATCACCATCAGAATCTGACTCATCATCACCATCAGAATCTTACTCATCATCACCATCAGAATCTTACTCATCACCATCAGAATCTTACTCATCAACATCAGAATCTTACTCATCACCATCAGAACCTTACTCATCACCATCAGAATCTTACTCATGACGATCAGAACCTTACTCATCACCATCAGAATATTACTCATTACCATCAGAATCTTACTCATCACCATCAGAATCTTACTCCTTACCATCAGAATCTTACTCATCACCATCAGAATCTTATCCATCACCATCAGAATCTTACTTATCATCACAATAAGAATCTTACTCATCACGATCAGAATCTTACTCATCACCATCAGAATCTTACTCATCACCATCAGAACCTTACTCATCACCATCAGAACCTTACTCATCACCATCAGAATCTTTCTCGTCACTATCAGAATCTTACTCATCACCATCAGAACCTTACTCATCGCCATCAGAATATTACTCATCACCATCAGAATCTTACTCATCATCACCCTCAGAATCTTACTCATCACCATCAGCATCTTACTTATCACCATCAGAATCTTACTCATCAGCATCAGAATCTTACTCATCATCACCATCAGAATCTTACTCATCACCATCAGAATCTTACTCATTACCATCAGAACATTACTCATCACCATCAGAATTTTACTCATCACCATCAGAATCTTACTTATCATCACCATAAGAATCTTACTCATCACCATCAGAAATTTACTCATCACCATCAGAATCTTACTAATCACCATCAGCATCTTACTTATCACCATCAGAATCTTACTCATCACCTTCAGAATTTTACTCATCACCATCAGCATCTTACTCATCACCATCAGAATCTTACTCATCAACATCAGAATCTTTCTCATTACAATCAGAATCTTACTCATCACCATCAGAATCTTACTCATCATCACCATCAGAATCTTACTCATCACCATCAGAATCTTACTCATCACCATCAGAAACTTACTCATCACCATCAGAATCTTACTCATTACCATCAGAATCTTACTCATCACCATCAGAATCTTACTCATCATCACCATCAGAATCTTACTCATCACCATCAGAATCTTACTCATCACCATCAGAATCTTACTTGTAATCACTATAAGAATCTTACTCATCAACATCAGAATCTGACTCATCATCACCATCAGAATCTTACTCATCATCACCATCAGAATCTTACTCATCACCAACAGAATCTTACTCATCAACATCAGAATCTTACTCATCACCATCAGAACCTTACTCATCACCATCAGAATCTTACACATCACCATCAGAAACTTACTCATCACCATCAGAATCTTACTCATCACCATCAGAATCTTACTCATCACCATCAGAATCTTACTCCTTACCATCAGAATCTTACTCATCACCATCAGAATCTTACTCATCACCATCAGAATCTTACTTATCATCACAATAAGAATCTTACTCATCACCATCAGAATCTTACTCATCACCATCAGAATCTTTCTCCTTACCATCAGAATCTTACTCATCACCATCAGAATCTTACTCATCACCATCAGAATCTTACTTATCCTCACAATAAGAATCTTACTCATTAAAATCAGAACGTTACTCATCACCATCAGAATCTTACTCATCACCATCAGAATCTTACTTATCATCACCATAAGAGTCTTACTCATCACCATCAGAATTTTACTCATCACCATCAGCATCTTACTCATCACCATCAGAATATTACTCATCACCATCAGAATCTTACTCATCATCACCATCAGAATCTTACTCATCACCATCAGCATCTTACTTATCACCATCAGAATCTTACTCATCACCATCAGAATCTTACTCATCATCACCATCATAATCTTACTCATCACCATCAGAATCTTACTCATCATCACCATCAGAATCTTACTCATCACCATCAGAATCTTACTCATCACCATCAGAATCGTATTCATCATTACAATCAGAATCTTACTCATCACCATCAGAATCTTACTCATCACCATCAGAATCTTACTCATCACCATCAGAATCTTACTCATTCCCATGAGAATGTTACTCATCACCATCAGAAACTTACACATCACCATCAGAATCTTACTCATTACCATCAGAATCTTACTCATCACCATCAGAATCTTACTCATCACCATCTGAATCTTACTTATCATCACAATAAGAATCTTACTCATCACGATCAGAATCTTACTCATCACCATCAGAATGTTACTCATCACCATCAGCATCTTACTCATCACCATCAGAATCTTACTCATCACCATCAGAACCTTACTCATCACCATCAGAATCTTACTCATCACCATCAGAATCTTACTCATCACCATCAGAATCTTACTCATCACCATCAGAATCTTACTTGTAATCACTATAAGAATCTTACTCATCACCATCAGAATCTGACTCATCATCACCATCAGAATCTTACTCATCATCACCATCAGAATCTTACTCATCACCATCAGAATCTTACTCATCAACATCAGAATCTTACTCATCACCATCAGAACCTTACTCATCACCATCAGAATCTTACTCATGACGATCAGAACCTTACTCATCACCATCAGAATCTTACTCATTACCATCAGAATCTTACTCATCACCATCAGAATCTTACTCCTTACCATCAGAATCTTACTCATCACCATCAGAATCTTATCCATCACCATCAGAATCTTACTTATCATCACAATAAGAATCTTACTCATCACGATCAGAATCTTACTCATCACCATCAGAATGTTACTCATCACCATCAGCATCTTACACATCACAGTCAAAATCTTACTCATCACCATCAGAATCTTACTCATCACCATCAGAACCTTACTCATCACCATCAGAACCTTACTCATCACCATCAGAATCTTTCTCGTCACTATCAGAATCTTACTCATCACCATCAGAACCTTACTCATCGCCATCAGAATATTACTCATCACCATCAGAATCTTACTCATCATCACCCTCAGAATCTTCCTCATCACCATCAGCATCTTACTTATCACCATCAGAATCTTACTCATCAGCATCAGAATCTTACTCATCATCACCATCAGAATCTTACTCATCACCATCAGAATCTTACTCATTACCATCAGAACATTACTCATCACCATCAGAATTTTACTCATCACCATCAGAATCTTACTTATCATCACCATAAGAATCTTACTCATCACCATCAGAAATTTACTCATCACCATCAGAATCTTACTAATCACCATCAGCATCTTACTTATCACCATCAGAATCTTACTCATCACCTTCAGAATTTTACTCATCACCATCAGCATCTTACTCATCACCATCAGAATCTTACTCATCAACATCAGAATCTTTCTCATTACAATCAGAATCTTACTCATCACCATCAGAATCTTACTCATCATCACCATCAGAATCTTACTCATCACCATCAGAATCTTACTCATCACCATCAGAAACTTACTCATCACCATCAGAATCTTACTCATCATCACTATAAGAATCTTACTCATCACCAT
The DNA here is from genome assembly GCF_029448725.1 of Salvelinus fontinalis. Classification (NCBI taxonomy): domain Eukaryota; kingdom Metazoa; phylum Chordata; class Actinopteri; order Salmoniformes; family Salmonidae; genus Salvelinus; species Salvelinus fontinalis. The sequence continues at coordinate 12,116,646 of NC_074673.1, read as the reverse complement.
CAGAATCTTACTCATCACCATCAGAATCTTACTCATCACCATCAGAATCTTACTCATTACCATCAGAATGTTACTCATCACCATCAGAAACTTACTCATCACCATCAGAATCTTACTCATTACCATCAGAATCTTACTCATCACCATCAGAATCTTACTCATCATCACCATCAGAATCTTACTCATCACCATCAGAATCTTACTCATCACCATCAGAATCTTACTCATTCCCATGAGAATGTTACTCATCACCATCAGAAACTTACACATCACCATCAGAATCTTACTCATTACCATCAGAATCTTACTCATCACCATCAGAATCTTACTCATCACCATCTGAATCTTACTTGTAATCACTATAAGAATCTTACTCATCACCATCAGAATCTGACTCATCATCACCATCAGAATCTTACTCATCATCACCATCAGAATCTTACTCATCACAATAAGAATCTTACTCATCACGATCAGAATCTTACTCATCACCATCAGAATGTTACTCATCACCATCAGCATCTTACTCATCACCATCAGAATCTTACTCATCACCATCAGAACCTTACTCATCACCATCAGAATCTTACTCATTACCATCAGAATCTTACTCATCAACATCAGAATCTTACTCATCATCACCATCAGAATCTTACTCATCACCATCAGAATCTTACTCATCACCATCAGAATCTTACTCATCACCATCAGAATCTTACTTGTAATCACTATAAGAATCTTACTCATCACCATCAGAATCTGACTCATCATCACCATCAGAATCTTACTCATCATCACCATCAGAATCTTACTCATCACCATCAGAATCTTACTCATCAACATCAGAATCTTACTCATCACCATCAGAACCTTACTCATCACCATCAGAATCTTACTCATGACGATCAGAACCTTACTCATCACCATCAGAATCTTACTCATTACCATCAGAATCTTACTCATCACCATCAGAATCTTACTCCTTACCATCAGAATCTTACTCATCACCATCAGAATCTTATCCATCACCATCAGAATCTTACTTATCATCACAATAAGAATCTTACTCATCACGATCAGAATCTTACTCATCACCATCAGAATGTTACTCATCACCATCAGCATCTTACACATCACAGTCAAAATCTTACTCATCACCATCAGAATCTTACTCATCACCATCAGAACCTTACTCATCACCATCAGAACCTTACTCATCACCATCAGAATCTTTCTCGTCACTATCAGAATCTTACTCATCACCATCAGAACCTTACTCATCGCCATCAGAATATTACTCATCACCATCAGAATCTTACTCATCATCACCCTCAGAATCTTACTCATCACCATCAGCATCTTACTTATCACCATCAGAATCTTACTCATCAGCATCAGAATCTTACTCATCATCACCATCAGAATCTTACTCATCACCATCAGAATCTTACTCATTACCATCAGAACATTACTCATCACCATCAGAATTTTACTCATCACCATCAGAATCTTACTTATCATCACCATAAGAATCTTACTCATCAACATCAGAAATTTACTCATCACCATCAGAATCTTACTAATCACCATCAGCATCTTACTTATCACCATCAGAATCTTACTCATCACCTTCAGAATTTTACTCATCACCATCAGCATCTTACTCATCACCATCAGAATCTTACTCATCAACATCAGAATCTTACTCATCATCACCATCAGAATCTTACTCATCATCACTATAAGAATCTTACTCATCACCATCAGAATCTTACTCATCACCATCAGAAACTTACTCATCACCATCAGAATCTTACTCATCATCACTATAAGAATCTTACTCATCACCATCAGAATCTTACTCATCACCATCAGAATCTTACTCATCACCATCAGAATCTTACTCATTACCATCAGAATGTTACTCATCACCATCAGAAACTTACTCATCACCATCAGAATCTTACTCATTACCATCAGAATCTTACTCATCACCATCAGAATCTTACTCATCATCACCATCAGAATCTTACTCATCACCATCAGAATCTTACTCATCACCATCAGAATCTTACTTGTAATCACTATAAGAATCTTACTCATCAACATCAGAATCTGACTCATCATCACCATCAGAATCTTACTCATCATCACCATCAGAATCTTACTCATCACCAACAGAATCTTAGTCATCAACATCAGAATCTTACTCATCACCATCAGAACCTTACTCATCACCATCAGAATCTTACACATCACGATCAGAAACTTACTCATCACCATCAGAATCTTACTCATCACCATCAGAATCTTACTCATCACCATCAGAATCTTACTCCTTACCATCAGAATCTTACTCATCACCATCAGAATCTTACTTATCACCATCAGAATCTTACTTATCATCACAATAAGAATCTTACTCATCACGATCAGAATCTTACTCATCACCATCAGAATGTTACTCATCACCATCAGCATCTTACACATCACAGTCAAAATCTTACTCATCACCATCAGAATCTTACTCATCATCACCATCAGAATCTTACTCATCACCATCAGAATCTTACTCATCAACATCAGAATCTTACTCATCACCATCAGAACCTTACTCATAATCACCATCAGAATCTTACTCATCACCATCAGAATCTTACTCATCAACATCAGAATCTTACTCATCACCATCAGAATCTTACTCATCACCATCAGAATCTTACTTATCCTCACAATAAGAATCTTACTCATTAAAATCAGAACGTTACTCATCACCATCAGAATCTTACTCATCACCATCAGAATCTTACACATCACGATCAGAAACTTACTCATCACCATCAGAATCTTACTCATCACCATCAGAATCTTACTCCTTACCATCAGAATCTTACTCATCACCATCAGAATCTTACTCATCACCATAAGAATCTTACTTATCCTCACAATAAGAATCTTACTCATTAAAATCAGAACGTTACTCATCACCATCAGAATCTTACTCATCACCATCAAAATCTTACTTATCATCACCATAAGAGTCTTACTCATCACCATCAGCATCTTACTTATCACCATCAGAATCTTACTCCTTACCATCAGAATCTTACTCATCACCATCAGAATTTTACTCATCACCATCAGCATCTTACTCATCACCATCAGAATATTACTCATCACCATCAGAATCTTACTCATCATCACCATCAGAATCTTACTCATCACCATCAGCATCTTACTTATCACCATCAGAATCTTACTCATCACCATCAGAATCTTACTCATCATCACCATCATAATCTTACTCATCATCACCATCAGAATCTTACTCATTACCATCAGAATTTTACTCATCACCATCAGAATCTTACTCATCATCACCATCAGAATCTTACTCATCACCATCAGAATCTTACTCATCACCATCAGAATCTTTCTCATTACAATCAGAATCTTACTCATCACCATCAGAATCTTACTCATCATCACCATCAGAATCTTACTCATCACCATCAGAATCTTACTCATCACCATCAGAATCGTACTCATCATCACTATAAGAATCTTACTCATCACCATCAGAATCTTACTCATCACCATCAGAATCTTACTCATCACCATCAGAATCTTACTCATTACCATCAGAATGTTACTCATCACCATCAGAAACTTACACATCACCATCAGAATCTTACTCATTACCATCAGAATCTTACTCATCACCATCAGAATCTTACTCATCACCATCTGAATCTTACTTATCATCACAATAAGAATCTTACTCATCACGATCAGAATCTTACTCATCACCATCAGAATGTTACTCATCACCATCAGCATCTTACTCATCACCATCAGAATCTTACTCATCACCATCAGAACCTTACTCATCACCATCAGAACCTTACTCATCACCATCAGAATCTTTCTCGACACCATCAGAATCTTACTCATTACCATCAGAACCTTACTCATCACCATCAGAATCTTACTCATCACCATCAGAATCTTACTCATCACCATCACCATCAGAATCTTACTCATTACCATCAGAACGTTACTCATCACCATCAGAATCTTACTCATCACCATCAGAATCTTACTTATCATCACCATAAGAGTCTTACTCATCACCATCAGAATTTTACTCATCACCATCAGAATCTTACTCATCACCATCAGAATATTACTCATCACCATCAGAATCTTACTCATCATCACCATCAGAATCTTACTCATCACCATCAGCATCTTACTAATCACCATCAGAATCTTACTCATCACCATCAGAATCTTACTCATCATCACCATCAGAATCTTACTCATCACCATCAGAATCTTACTCATCACCATCAGAATCTTACTCATTACCATCAGAATGTTACTCATCACCATCAGAAACTTACACATCACCATCAGAATCTTACTCATTACCATCAGAATCTTACTCATCACCATCAGAATCTTACTCATCACCATCCGAATCTTACTTATCATCACAACAAGAATCTTACTCATCACGATCAGAATCTTACTCATCACCATCAGAATGTTACTTATCACCATCAGCATCTTACTCATCACCATCAGAATCTTACTCCTTACCATCAGAATCTTACTCATCACCATCAGAATCTTACTCATCACCATCAGAATCTTACTTATCCTCACAATAAGAATCTTACTCATTAAAATCAGAACGTTACTCATCACCATCAGAATCTTACTCATCACCATCAGAATCTTACACATCACGATCAGAAACTTACTCATCACCATCAGAATCTTACTCATCACCATCAGAATCTTACTTATCCTCACAATAAGAATCTTACTCATTAAAATCAGAACGTTACTCATCACCATCAGAATCTTACTCATCACCATCAGAATCTTACTTATCATCACCATAAGAGTCTTACTCATCACCATCAGAATTTTACTCATCACCATCAGCATCTTACTCATCACCATCAGAATATTACTCATCACCATCAGAATATTACTCATCATCACCATCAGAATCTTACTCATCACCATCAGCATCTTACTTATCACCATCAGAATCTTACTTATCACCATCAGAATCTTACTCATCATCACCATCATAATCTTACTCATCACCATCAGAATCTTACTCATTACCATCAGAATCTTACTCATCACCATCAGAATCTTACTCATCATCACCATCAGAATCTTACTCATCACCATCAGAATCTTACTCATCACCATCAGAATCTTTCTCATTACAATCAGAATCTTACTCATCACCATCAGAATCTTACTCATCATCACCATCAGAATCTTACTCATCACCATCAGAATCTTACTCATCACCATCAGAATCGTACTCATCATCACTATAAGAATCTTACTCATCACCATCAGAATCTTACTCATCACCATCAGAATCTTACTCATCACCATCAGAATCTTACTCATTACCATCAAAATGTTACTCATCACCATCAGAAACTTACACATTACCATCAGAATCTTACTCATTACCATCAGAATCTTACTCATCACCATCAGAATCTTACTCATCACCATCTGAATCTTACTTATCATCACAATAAGAATCTTACTCATCACCATCAGAATATTACTCATCATCACCATCAGCATCTTACTCATCACCATCAGAATCTTACTCATCACCATCAGAATCGTACTCATCACCATCAGAATCTTACTCATCATCACTATAAGAATCTTACTCATCCCCATCAGAATCTTACTCATCACCATCAGAATCTTACTCATCACCATCAGAATCTTACTCATCACCATCAGAATCTTACTTATCCTCACCATCAGAATCTTACTCATTACCATCAGAATTTTACTCATCACCATCAGAATCTTACTCATCATCACCATCAGAATCTTACTCATCACCATCAGAATCTTACTCATCACCATCAGAATCTTTCTCATTACAATCAGAATCTTACTCATCACCATCAGAATCTTACTCATCATCACCATCAGAATCTTACTCATCACCATCAGAATCTTACTCATCACCATCAGAATCGTACTCATCATCACTATAAGAATCTTACTCATCACCATCAGAATCTTACTCATCACCATCAGAATCTTACTCATCACCATCAGAATCTTACTCATTACCATCAGAATGTTACTCATCACCATCAGAAACTTACACATCACCATCAGAATCTTACTCATTACCATCAGAATCTTACTCATCACCATCAGAATCTTACTCATCACCATCTGAATCTTACTTATCATCACAATAAGAATCTTACTCATCACGATCAGAATCTTACTCATCACCATCAGAATGTTACTCATCACCATCAGCATCTTACTCATCACCATCAGAATCTTACTCATCACCATCAGAACCTTACTCATCACCATCAGAACCTTACTCATCACCATCAGAATCTTTCTCGACACCAACAGAATCTTACTCATTACCATCAGAACCTTACTCATCACCATCAGAATCTTACTCATCACCATCAGAATCTTACTCATCACCATCACCATCAGAATCTTACTCATTACCATCAGAACGTTACTCATCACCATCAGAATCTTACTCATCACCATCAGAATCTTACTTATCATTGCCATAAGAGTCTTACTCATCACCATCAGAATTTTACTCATCACCATCAGAATCTTACTCATCACCATCAGAATATTACTCATCACCATCAGAATCTTACTCATCATCACCATCAGAATCTTACTCATCACCATCAGCATCTTACTAATCACCATCAGAATCTTACTCATCACCATCAGAATCTTACTCATCATCACCATCAGAATCTTACTCATCACCATCAGAATCTTACTCATCACCATCAGAATCTTACTCATTACCATCAGAATGTTACTCATCACCATCAGAAACTTACACATCACCATCAGAATCTTACTCATTACCATCAGAATCTTACTCATCACCATCAGAATCTTACTCATCACCATCCGAATCTTACTTATCATCACAACAAGAATCTTACTCATCACGATCAGAATCTTACTCATCACCATCAGAATGTTACTCATCACCATCAGCATCTTACTCATCACCATCAGAATCTTACTCCTTACCATCAGAATCTTACTCATCACCATCAGAATCTTACTCATCACCATCAGAATCTTACTTATCCTCACAATAAGAATCTTACTCATTAAAATCAGAACGTTACTCATCACCATCAGAATCTTACTCATCACCATCAGAATCTTACACATCACGATCAGAAACTTACTCATCACCATCAGAATCTTACTCATCACCATCAGAATCTTACTTATCCTCACAATAAGAATCTTACTCATTAAAATCAGAACGTTACTCATCACCATCAGAATCTTACTCATCACCATCAGAATCTTACTTATCATCACCATAAGAGTCTTACTCATCACCATCAGAATTTTACTCATCACCATCAGCATCTTACTCATCACCATCAGAATATTACTCATCACCATCAGAATATTACTCATCATCACCATCAGAATCTTACTCATCACCATCAGCATCTTACTTATCACCATCAGAATCTTACTCATCACCATCAGAATCTTACTCATCATCACCATCATAATCTTACTCATCACCATCAGAATCTTACTCATTACCATCAGAATCTTACTCATCACCATCAGAATCTTACTCATCATCACCATCAGAATCTTACTCATCACCATCAGAATCTTACTCATCACCATCAGAATCTTTCTCATTACAATCAGAATCTTACTCATCACCATCAGAATCTTACTCATCATCACCATCAGAATCTTACTCATCACCATCAGAATCTTACTCATCACCATCAGAATCGTACTCATCATCACTATAAGAATCTTACTCATCACCATCAGAATCTTACTCATCACCATCAGAATCTTACTCATCACCATCAGAATCTTACTCATTACCATCAAAATGTTACTCATCACCATCAGAAACTTACACATTACCATCAGAATCTTACTCATTACCATCAGAATCTTACTCATCACCATCAGAATCTTACTCATCACCATCTGAATCTTACTTATCATCACAATAAGAATCTTACTCATCACCATCAGAATCTTACTCATCATCACCATCAGCATCTTACTCATCACCATCAGAATCTTACTCATCACCATCAGAATCGTACTCATCACCATCAGAATCTTACTCATCATCACTATAAGAATCTTACTCATCCCCATCAGAATCTTACTCATCACCATCAGAATCTTACTCATCACCATCAGAATCTTACTCATCACCATCAGAATCTTACTTATCCTCACAATAAGAATCTTACTCATTAAAATCAGAACGTTACTCATCACCATCAGAATCTTACTCATCACCATCAGAATCTTACTCATCACCATCAGAATCTTACTTATCATCACCATAAGAGTCTTACTCATCACCATCAGCATCTTACTTATCACCATCAGAATCTTACTCCTTACCATCAGAATCTTACTCATCATCACCATCATAATCTTACTCATCACCATCAGAATCTTACTCATTACCATCAGAATCTTACTCATCACCATCAGAATCTTACTCATCATCACCATCAGAATCTTACTCATCACCATCAGAATCTTACTCATCACCATCAGAATCTTTCTCATTACAATCAGAATCTTACTCATCACCATCAGAATCTTACTCATCATCACCATCAGAATCTTACTCATCACCATCAGAATCTTACTCATCACCATCAGAATCGTACTCATCATCACTATAAGAATCTTACTCATCACCATCAGAATCTTACTCATCACCATCAGAATCTTACTCATCACCATCAGAATCTTACTCATTACCATCAAAATGTTACTCATCACCATCAGAAACTTACACATTACCATCAGAATCTTACTCATTACCATCAGAATCTTACTCATCACCATCAGAATCTTACTCATCACCATCTGAATCTTACTTATCATCACAATAAGAATCTTACTCATCACCATCAGAATCTTACTCATCATCACCATCAGCATCTTACTCATCACCATCAGAATCTTACTCATCACCATCAGAATCGTACTCATCACCATCAGAATCTTACTCATCATCACTATAAGAATCTTACTCATCCCCATCAGAATCTTACTCATCACCATCAGAATCTTACTCATCACCATCAGAATCTTACTCATCACCATCAGAATCTTACTTATCCTCACAATAAGAATCTTACTCATTAAAATCAGAACGTTACTCATCACCATCAGAATCTTACTCATCACCATCAGAATCTTACTCATCACCATCAGAATCTTACTTATCATCACCATAAGAGTCTTACTCATCACCATCAGCATCTTACTTATCACCATCAGAATCTTACTCCTTACCATCAGAATCTTACTCATCACCATCAGAATTTTACTCATCACCATCAGATCTTACTCATCACCATCAGAATATTACTCATCACCATCAGAATCTTACTCATCATCACCATCAGAATCTTACTCATCACCATCAGCATCTTACTTATCACCATCAGAATCTTACTCATCACCATCAGAATCTTACTCATCATCACCATCATAATCTTACTCATCACCATCAGAATCTTACTCATTACCATCAGAATTTTACTCATCACCATCAGAATCTTACTCATCATCACCATCAGAATCTTACTCATCACCATCAGAATCTTACTCATCACCATCAGAATCTTTCTCATTACAATCAGAATCTTACTCATCACCATCAGAATCTTACTCATCATCACCATCAGAATCTTACTCATCACCATCAGAATCTTACTCATCACCATCAGAATCGTACTCATCATCACTATAAGAATCTTACTCATCACCATCAGAATCTTACTCATCACCATCAGAATCTTACTCATCACCATCAGAATCTTACTCATTACCATCAGAATGTTACTCATCACCATCAGAAACTTACACATCACCATCAGAATCTTACTCATTACCATCAGAATCTTACTCATCACCATCAGAATCTTACTCATCACCATCTGAATCTTACTTATCATCACAATAAGAATCTTACTCATCACGATCAGAATCTTACTCATCACCATCAGAATGTTACTCATCACCATCAGCATCTTACTCATCACCATCAGAATCTTACTCATCACCATCAGAACCTTACTCATCACCATCAGAACCTTACTCATCACCATCAGAATCTTTCTCGACACCATCAGAATCTTACTCATTACCATCAGAACCTTACTCATCACCATCAGAATCTTACTCATCACCATCAGAATCTTACTCATCACCATCACCATCAGAATCTTACTCATTACCATCAGAACGTTACTCATCACCATCAGAATCTTACTCATCACCATCAGAATCTTACTTATCATCACCATAAGAGTCTTACTCATCACCATCAGAATTTTACTCATCACCATCAGCATCTTACTCATCACCATCAGAATATTACTCATCACCATCAGAATCTTACTCATCATCACCATCAGAATCTTACTCATCACCATCAGCATCTTACTAATCATCATCAGAATCTTACTCATCACCATCAGAATCTTACTCATCATCACCATCAGAATCTTACTCATCACCATCAGAATCTTACTCATCACCATCAGAATCTTACTCATTACCATCAGAATGTTACTCATCACCATCAGAAACTTACACATCACCATCAGAATCTTACTCATTACCATCAGAATCTTACTCATCACCATCAGAATCTTACTCATCACCATCCGAATCTTACTTATCATCACAACAAGAATCTTACTCATCACGATCAGAATCTTACTCATCACCATCAGAATGTTACTCATCACCATCAGCATCTTACTCATCACCATCAGAATCTTACTCCTTACCATCAGAATCTTACTCATCACCATCAGAATCTTACTCATCACCATCAGAATCTAACTTATCCTCACAATAAGAATCTTACTCATTAAAATCAGAACGTTACTCATCACCATCAGAATCTTACTCATCACCATCAGAATCTTACTTATCATCACCATAAGAGTCTTACTCATCACCATCAGAATTTTACTCATCACCATCAGCATCTTACTCATCACCATCAGAATATTACTCATCACCATCAGAATATTACTCATCATCACCATCAGAATCTTACTCATCACCATCAGAATCTTACTCATTACCATCAGAATCTTACTCATCACCATCAGAATCTTACTCATCATCACCATCAGAATCTTACTCATCACCATCAGAATCTTACTCATCACCATCAGAATCTTTCTCATTACCTTCAGAATCTTACTCATCACCATCAGAATCTTACTCATCACCATCAGAATCTTACTCATCATCACCATCAGAATCTTACTCATCACCATCAGAATCTTACTCATCACCATCAGAATCTTACTCATCACCATCAGAATCTTTCTCATTACAATCAGAATCTTACTCATCACCATCAGAATCTTACTCATCATCACCATCAGAATCTTACTCATCACCATCAGAATCTTACTCATCACCATCAGAATATTACTCATCACCATCAGAATATTACTCATCATCACCATCAGAATCTTACTCATCACCATCAGCATCTTACTTATCACCATCAGAATCTTACTCATCACCATCAGAATCTTACTCATCATCACCATCATAATCTTACTCATCACCATCAGAATCTTACTCATTACCATCAGAATCTTACTCATCACCATCAGAATCTTACTCATCATCACCATCAGAATCTTACTCATCACCATCAGAATCTTACTCATCACCATCAGAATCTTTCTCATTACAATCAGAATCTTACTCATCACCATCAGAATCTTACTCATCATCACCATCAGAATCTTACTCATCACCATCAGAATCTTACTCATCACCATCAGAATCGTACTCATCATCACTATAAGAATCTTACTCATCACCATCAGAATCTTACTCATCACCATCAGAATCTTACTCATCACCATCAGAATCTTACTCATTACCATCAAAATGTTACTCATCACCATCAGAAACTTACACATTACCATCAGAATCTTACTCATTACCATCAGAATCTTACTCATCACCATCAGAATCTTACTCATCACCATCTGAATCTTACTTATCATCACAATAAGAATCTTACTCATCACCATCAGAATCTTACTCATCATCACCATCAGCATCTTACTCATCACCATCAGAATCTTACTCATCACCATCAGAATCGTACTCATCACCATCAGAATCTTACTCATCATCACTATAAGAATCTTACTCATCCCCATCAGAATCTTACTCATCACCATCAGAATCTTACTCATCACCATCAGAATCTTACTCATCACCATCAGAATCTTACTTATCCTCACAATAAGAATCTTACTCATTAAAATCAGAACGTTACTCATCACCATCAGAATCTTACTCATCACCATCAGAATCTTACTCATCACCATCAGAATCTTACTTATCATCACCATAAGACTCTTACTCATCACCATCAGCATCTTACTTATCACCATCAGAATCTTACTCCTTACCATCAGAATCTTACTCATCACCATCAGAATTTTACTCATCACCATCAGCATCTTACTCATCACCATCAGAATATTACTCATCACCATCAGAATCTTACTCATCATCACCATCAGAATCTTACTCATCACCATCAGCATCTTACTTATCACCATCAGAATCTTACTCATCACCATCAGAATCTTACTCATCATCACCATCATAATCTTACTCATCACCATCAGAATCTTACTCATTACCATCAGAATTTTACTCATCACCATCAGAATCTTACTCATCATCACCATCAGAATCTTACTCATCACCATCAGAATCTTACTCATCACCATCAGAATCTTTCTCATTACAATCAGAATCTTACTCATCACCATCAGAATCTTACTCATCATCACCATCAGAATCTTACTCATCACCATCAGAATCTTACTCATCACCATCAGAATCGTACTCATCATCACTATAAGAATCTTACTCATCACCATCAGAATCTTACTCATCACCATCAGAATCTTACTCATCACCATCAGAATCTTACTCATTACCATCAGAATGTTACTCATCACCATCAGAAACTTACACATCACCATCAGAATCTTACTCATTACCATCAGAATCTTACTCATCACCATCAGAATCTTACTCATCACCATCTGAATCTTACTTATCATCACAATAAGAATCTTACTCATCACGATCAGAATCTTACTCATCACCATCAGAATGTTACTCATCACCATCAGCATCTTACTCATCACCATCAGAATCTTACTCATCACCATCAGAACCTTACTCATCACCATCAGAACCTTACTCATCACCATCAGAATCTTTCTCGACACCATCAGAATCTTACTCATTACCATCAGAACCTTACTCATCACCATCAGAATCTTACTCATCACCATCAGAATCTTACTCATCACCATCACCATCAGAATCTTACTCATTACCATCAGAACGTTACTCATCACCATCAGAATCTTACTCATCACCATCAGAATCTTACTTATCATCACCATAAGAGTCTTACTCATCACCATCAGAATTTTACTCATCACCATCAGCATCTTACTCATCACCATCAGAATATTACTCATCACCATCAGAATCTTACTCATCATCACCATCAGAATCTTACTCATCACCATCAGCATCTTACTAATCATCATCAGAATCTTACTCATCACCATCAGAATCTTACTCATCATCACCATCAGAATCTTACTCATCACCATCAGAATCTTACTCATCACCATCAGAATCTTACTCATTACCATCAGAATGTTACTCATCACCATCAGAAACTTACACATCACCATCAGAATCTTACTCATTACCATCAGAATCTTACTCATCACCATCAGAATCTTACTCATCACCATCCGAATCTTACTTATCATCACAACAAGAATCTAACTCATCACGATCAGAATCTTACTCATCACCATCAGAATGTTACTCATCACCATCAGCATCTTACTCATCACCATCAGAATCTTACTCCTTACCATCAGAATCTTACTCATCACCATCAGAATCTTACTCATCACCATCAGAATCTAACTTATCCTCACAATAAGAATCTTACTCATTAAAATCAGAACGTTACTCATCACCATCAGAATCTTACTCATCACCATCAGAATCTTACTTATCATCACCATAAGAGTCTTACTCATCACCATCAGAATTTTACTCATCACCATCAGCATCTTACTCATCACCATCAGAATATTACTCATCACCATCAGAATATTACTCATCATCACCATCAGAATCTTACTCATCACCATCAGAATCTTACTCATTACCATCAGAATCTTACTCATCACCATCAGAATCTTACTCATCATCACCATCAGAATCTTACTCATCACCATCAGAATCTTACTCATCACCATCAGAATCTTTCTCATTACAATCAGAATCTTACTCATCACCATCAGAATCTTACTCATCACCATCAGAATCTTACTCATCATCACCATCAGAATCTTACTCATCACCATCAGAATCTTACTCATCACCATCAGAATCTTACTCATCACCATCAGAATCTTTCTCATTACAATCAGAATCTTACTCATCACCATCAGAATCTTACTCATCATCACCATCAGAATCTTACTCATCACCATCAGAATCTTACTCATCACCATCAGAATCGTACTCATCATCACTATAAGAATCTTACTCATCACCATCAGAATCTTACTCATCACCATCAGAATCTTACTCATCACCATCAGAATCTTACTCATTACCATCAGAATGTTACTCATCACCATCAGAAACTTACACATTACCATCAGAATCTTACTCATTACCATCAGAATCTTACTCATCACCATCAGAATCTTACTCATCACCATCTGAATCTTACTTATCATCACAATAAGAATCTTACTCATCACGATCAGAATCTTACTCATCACCATCAGAATGTTACTCATCACCATCAGCATCTTACTCATCACCATCAGAATCTTACTCATCACCATCAGAACCTTACTCATCACCATCAGAACCTTACTCATCACCATCAGAATCTTTCTCATCACCATCAGAATCTTACTCATCACCATCAGAACCTTACTCATCACCATCAGAATCTTACTCATCACCATCAGAATCTTACTCATCACCATCACCATCAGAATCTTACTCATTACCATCAGAACGTTACTCATCACCATCAGAATCTTACTCATCACCATCAGAATCTTACTTATCATCACCATAAGAGTCTTACTCATCACCATCAGAATTTTACTCATCACCATCAGCATCTTACTCATCACCATCAGAATATTACTCATCACCATCAGAATCTTACTCATCATCACCATCAGAATCTTTCTCATCACCATCAGCATCTTACTCATCACCATCAGAATCTTACTCATCACCATCAGAATCTTACTCATCATCACCATCAGAATCTTACTCATCACCATCAGAATCTTACTCATCACCATCAGAATCTTACTCATTACCATCAGAATGTTACTCATCACCATCAGAAACTTACACATCACCATCAGAATCTTACTCATTACCATCAGCATCTTACTAATCACCATCAGAATCTTACTCATCACCATCAGAATCTTACTCATCATCACCATCAGAATCTTACTCATCACCATCAGAATCTTACTCATTACCATCAGAACGTTACTCATCACCATCAGAATTTTACTCATCACCATCAGAATCTTACTTATCATCACCATAAGAATCTTACTCATCACCATCAGAATTTTACTTATCACCATCAGAATCTTACTCATCAACATCAGAATCTTACTCATCACCATCAGAATCTTACTCATTACCATCAGAATCTTACTCATCACCATCAGAACCTTACTCATCACCATCAGAATCTTACTCATCACCATCAGAATCTTACTTATCATCACCATAAGAGTCTTACTCATCACCATCAGAATTTTACTCATCACCATCAGCATCTTACTCATCACCATCAGAATATTACTCATCACCATCAGAATCTTACTCATCATCACCATCAGAATCTTACTCATCACCATCAGCATCTTACTAATCACCATCAGAATCTTACTCATCACCATCAGAATCTTACTCATCATCACCATCAGAATCTTACTCATCACCATCAGAATCTTACTCATTACCATCAGAATCTTACTCATCAACATCAGAATCTTACTCATCAACATCAGAATCTTACTTATCACCATCAGAATCTTACTCATCACCATCAGAATCTTACTCATCACCATCAGAACCTTACTCATCACCATCAGAATCTTACTCATCACCATCAGAATCTTACTCATTACCATCAGAATCTTACTCATCAACATCAGAATCTTACTCATCAACATCAGAATCTTACTTATCACCATCAGAATCTTACTCATCACCATCAGAATCTTACTCATCACCATCAGAACCTTACTCATCACCATCAGAACCTTACTCCTTACCATCAGAATCTTACTCATCACCATCAGAATCTTACTCATCACCAGCCAAATCTTACTTATCATCACAATAAGTATCTTACTCATCACGATCAGAATCTTACTCATCACCATCAGAATGTTACTCATCACCATCAGCATCTTACTCATCACCATCAGAATCTTACTCATCACCATCAGAAACTTACTCATCTCCATCAGAACCTTACTCATCACCATCAGAACCTTACTCATCACCATCAGAATCTTTCTCATCACCATCAGAATCTTACTCATCACCATCAGAACCTTACTCATCACCATCAGAATCTTACTCATCACCATCAGAATCTTACTCATCACCATCACCATCAGAATCTTACTCATTACCATCAGAACGTTACTCATCACCATCAGAATCTTACTCATCACCATCAGAATCTTACTCATCACCATCAGAATATTACTCATCACCATCAGAATCTTACTCATCATCACCATCAGAATCTTACTCATTACCATCAGCATCTTACTTATCACCATCAGAATCTTACTCATCACCATCAGAATCTTACTCATCATCACCATCAGAATCTTACTCATCACCATCAGAATCTTACTCATCACCATCACCATCAGAATCTTACTCATTACCATCAGAACGTTACTCATCACCATCAGGATCTAACTCATCACCATCAGAATCTTACTTATCATCACCATAAGAGTCTTACTCATCACCATCAGAATTTTACTCATCACCATCAGCATCTTACTCATCACCATCAGAATCTTACTCATCACCATCAGAATCTTACTCATCATCACCATCAGAATCTTACTCATCACCATCAGAATCTTACTCATTACCATCAGAACATTACTCATCACCATCAGAATTTTACTCATCACCATCAGAATCTTACTTATCATCACCATAAGAATCTTACTCATCACCATCAGATTTTTACTCATCACCATCAGCATCTTACCCATCACCATCAGAATCTTACTCATCACCATCAGAATCTTACTCATCACCATCAGAATCTTACTCATCATCACCATCAGAATCTTACTCATCACCATCAGAATCTTACTCATCACCTTCAGAATCTTACTCATCCCCATCAGAATCTTACTCATCACCATCAGAACCTTACTCATCACCATCAGAATCTTACTCATCACCATCAGAATCTTAATCATCACCATCAGAATCTTACTCCTTACCATCAGAATGTTACTCATCACCATCAGAATCTTACTCATCACCATCAGAATCTTACTTATCATCACAATAAGAATCTTACTCATCACGATCAGAATCTTACTCATCACCATCAGAATGTTACTCATCACCATCAGCATCTTACTCATCACCATCAGAATCTTACTCATCACCATCAGAATCTTACTCATCACCATCAGAACCTTACTCATCACCATCAGAACCTTACTCATCACAATCAGAATCTTTCTCAACACCATCAGAATCTTACTCATCACCATCAGAACCTTACTCATCACCATCAGTATCTTACTCATCACCATCAGAATCTTACTCATCACCATCACCATCAGAATCTTACTCATTACCATCAGAACGTCACTCATCACCATCAGAATCTTACTCATCACCATCAGAATCTTACTTATCATCACCATAAGAGTCTATCTCATCACCATCAGAATTTTACTCATCACCATCAGCATCTTACTCATCACCATCAGAATATTACTCATCACCATCAGAATCTTACTCATCATCACCATCAGAATCTTACTCAACACCATCAGAATCTTACTCATCACCATCACCATCAGAATCTTACTCATTACCATCAGAACGTTACTCATCACCATCAGAATCTTACTCATCACCATCAGAATCTTACTTATCATCACCATAAGAGTCTATCTCATCACCATCAGAATTTTACTCATCACCATCAGCATCTTACTCATCACCATCAGAATATTACTCATCACCATCAGAATCTTACTCATCATCACCATCAGAATCTTACTCAACACCATCAGAATCTTACTCATCACCATCACCATCAGAATCTTACTCATTACCATCAGAACGTTACTCATCACCATCAGAATCTTACTCATCACCATCAGAATCTTACTCATCATCACCATAAGAGTCTATCTCATCACCATCAGAATTTTACTCATCACCATCAGCATCTTACTCATCACCATCAGAATCTTACTCATCACCATCAGAATCTTACTCATCATCACCATCAGAATCTTACTCATCACCATCAGAATCTTACTCATTACCATCAGAACTTTACTCATCACCATCAGAATATTCCTCATCACATCAGAATCTTACTCATCATCACCATCAGAATCTTACTCATCACCATCAGCATCTTACTTATCACCATCAGAATCTTACTCATCACCATCAGAATCTTACTCATCATCACCATCATAATCTTACTCATCACCATCAGAATCTTACTCATTACCATCAGAATCTTACTCATCACCATCAGAATCTTACTCATCATCATCATCAGAATCTTACTCATCACCATCAGAATCTTACTCATCACCATCAGAATCTTACTTGTAATCACTATCAGAATCTTACTCATCATCACCATCAGAATCTGACTCATCATCACGATCAGAATCTTACTCATCATCACCATCAGAATCTTTCTCATCACCATCAGAATCTTACTCATCAACATCAGAATCTTACTTATCACCATCAGAATCTTACTCATCACCATCAGAATCTTACTCATCACCATCAGAACCTTACTCATCACCATCAGAATCTTACTCATCACCATCAGAATCTTACTCCTCACCATCAGCATCTTACTCCTTACCATCAGAATGTTACTCATCACCATCAGAATCTTACTCATCACCATCCGAATCTTACCATCACAATAAGAATCTTACTCATCACGATCAGAATCTTACTCATCACCATCAGAATGTTACTCATCACCATCAGCATCTTACTCATCACCATCAGAATCTTACTCATCACCATCAGAAACTTACTCATCACCATCAGAACCTTACTCATCACCATCAGAATCTTTCTCATCACCATCAGAATCTTACTCATCACCATCAGAACCTTACTCATCACCATCAGAATCTTACTCATCACCATCACCATCAGAATCTTACTCATTACCATCAGAACGTTACTCATCACCATCAGAATCTTACTCAGCACCATCAGAATCTTACTTATCATCACCATAAGAGTCTTACTCATCACCATCAGTATTTTACTCATCACCATCAGCATCTTACTCATCACCATCAGAATATTACTCATCACCATCAGAATCTTACTCATCATCACCATCAGAATCTTACTCATCACCATCAGCATCTTACTAATCACCATCAGAACCTTACTCATCACCATCAGAACCTTACTCATCACCATCAGAACCTTACTCCTTACCATCAGAATCTTACTCATCAACATCAGAATCTTACTCATCACCAGCCAAATCTTACTTATCATCACAATAAGTATCTTACTCATCACGATCAGAATCTTACTCATCACCATCAGAATGTTACTCATCACCATCAGCATCTTACTCATCACCATCAGAATCTTACTCATCACCATCAGAAACTTACTCATCACCATCAGAACCTTACTCATCACCATCAGAACCTTACTCATCACCATCAGAATCTTTCTCATCACCATCAGAATCTTACTCATCACCATCAGAACCTTACTCATCACCATCAGAATCTTACTCATCACCATCAGAATCTTACTCATCACCATCACCATCAGAATCTTACTCATTACCATCAGAACGTTACTCATCACCATCAGAATCTTACTCATCACCATCAGAATATTACTCATCACCATCAGAATCTTACTCATCATCACCATCAGAATCTTACTCATTACCATCAGCATCTTACTTATCACCATCAGAATCTTACTCATCACCATCAGAATCTTACTCATCATCACCATCAGAATCTTACTCATCACCATCAGAATCTTACTCATCACCATCACCATCAGAATCTTACTCATTACCATCAGAACGTTACTCATCACCATCAGGATCTTACTCATCACCATCAGAATCTTACTTATCATCACCATAAGAGTCTTACTCATCACCATCAGAATTTTACTCATCACCATCAGCATCTTACTCATCACCATCAGAATCTTACTCATCACCATCAGAATCTTACTCATCATCACCATCAGAATCTTACTCATCACCATCAGAATCTTACTCATTACCATCAGAACATTACTCATCACCATCAGAATTTTACTCATCACCATCAGAATCTTACTTATCATCACCATAAGAATCTTACTCATCACCATCAGATTTTTACTCATCACCATCAGCATCTTACCCATCACCATCAGAATCTTACTCATCACCATCAGAATCTTACTCATCACCATCAGAATCTTACTCATCATCACCATCAGAATCTTACTCATCACCATCAGAATCTTACTCATCACCTTCAGAATCTTACTCATCCCCATCAGAATCTTACTCATCACCATCAGAACCTTACTCATCACCATCAGAATCTTACTCATCACCATCAGAATCTTAATCATCACCATCAGAATCTTACTCCTTACCATCAGAATGTTACTCATCACCATCAGAATCTTACTCATCACCATCAGAATCTTACTTATCATCACAATAAGAATCTTACTCATCACGATCAGAATCTTACTCATCACCATCAGAATGTTACTCATCACCATCAGCATCTTACTCATCACCATCAGAATCTTACTCATCACCATCAGAATCTTACTCATCACCATCAGAACCTTACTCATCACCATCAGAACCTTACTCATCACAATCAGAATCTTTCTCAACACCATCAGAATCTTACTCATCACCATCAGAACCTTACTCATCACCATCAGTATCTTACTCATCACCATCAGAATCTTACTCATCACCATCACCATCAGAATCTTACTCATTACCATCAGAACGTCACTCATCACCATCAGAATCTTACTCATCACCATCAGAATCTTACTTATCATCACCATAAGAGTCTATCTCATCACCATCAGAATTTTACTCATCACCATCAGCATCTTACTCATCACCATCAGAATATTACTCATCACCATCAGAATCTTACTCATCATCACCATCAGAATCTTACTCAACACCATCAGAATCTTACTCATCACCATCACCATCAGAATCTTACTCATTACCATCAGAACGTTACTCATCACCATCAGAATTTTACCCATCACCATCAGCATCTTACTCATCACCATCAGAACGTTACTCATCACCATCAGAATCTTACTCATCACCATCAGAATCTTACTTATCATCACCATAACAGTCTTACTCATCACCATCAGAATTTTACTCATCACCATCAGCATCTTACTCATCACCATCAGAATATTACTCATCACCATCAGAATCTTACTCATCATCACCATCAGAATCTTACTCATTACCATCAGCATCTTACTTATCACCATCAGAATCTTACTCATCACCATCAGAATCTTACTCATCATCACCATCAGAATCTTACTCATCACCATCAGAATCTTACTCATCACCATCACCATCAGAATCTTACTCATTACCATCAGAACGTTACTCATCACCATCAGGATCTTACTCATCACCATCAGAATCTTACTTATCATCACCATAAGAGTCTTACTCATCACCATCAGAATTTTACTCATCACCATCAGCATCTTACTCATCACCATCAGAATCTTACTCATCACCATCAGAATCTTACTCATCATCACCATCAGAATCTTACTCATCACCATCAGAATCTTACTCATTACCATCAGAACATTACTCATCACCATCAGAATTTTACTCATCACCATCAGAATCTTACTTATCATCACCATAAGAATCTTACTCATCACCATCAGATTTTTACTCATCACCATCAGCATCTTACCCATCACCATCAGAATCTTACTCATCACCATCAGAATCTTACTCATCACCATCAGAATCTTACTCATCATCACCATCAGAATCTTACTCATCACCATCAGAATCTTACTCATCACCTTCAGAATCTTACTCATCCCCATCAGAATCTTACTCATCACCATCAGAACCTTACTCATCACCATCAGAATCTTACTCATCACCATCAGAATCTTAATCATCACCATCAGAATCTTACTCCTTACCATCAGAATGTTACTCATCACCATCAGAATCTTACTCATCACCATCAGAATCTTACTTATCATCACAATAAGAATCTTACTCATCACGATCAGAATCTTACTCATCACCATCAGAATGTTACTCATCACCATCAGCATCTTACTCATCACCATCAGAATCTTACTCATCACCATCAGAACCTTACTCATCACCATCAGAACCTTACTCATCACAATCAGAATCTTTCTCAACACCATCAGAATCTTACTCATCACCATCAGAACCTTACTCATCACCATCAGAATCTTACTCATCACCATCAGAATCTTACTCATCACCATCACCATCAGAATCTTACTCATTACCATCAGAACGTTACTCATCACCATCAGAATCTTACTCATCACCATCAGAATCTTACTTATCATCACCATAAGAGTCTATCTCATCACCATCAGAATTTTACTCATCACCATCAGCATCTTACTCATCACCATCAGAATATTACTCATCACCATCAGAATCTTACTCATCATCACCATCAGAATCTTACTCAACACCATCAGAATCTTACTCATCACCATCACCATCAGAATCTTACTCATTACCATCAGAACGTTACTCATCACCATCAGAATCTTACTCATCACCATCAGAATCTTACTCATCATCACCATAAGAGTCTATCTCATCACCATCAGAATTTTACTCATCACCATCAGCATCTTACTCATCACCATCAGAATCTTACTCATCACCATCAGAATCTTACTCATCATCACCATCAGAATCTTACTCATCACCATCAGATTCTTACTCATTACCATCAGAACTTTACTCATCACCATCAGAATATTCCTCATCACATCAGAATCTTACTCATCATCACCATCAGAATCTTACTCATCACCATCAGCATCTTACTTATCACCATCAGAATCTTACTCATCACCATCAGAATCTTACTCATCATCACCATCATAATCTTACTCATCACCATCAGAATCTTACTCATTACCATCAGAATCTTACTCATCACCATCAGAATCTTACTCATCATCATCATCAGAATCTTACTCATCACCATCAGAATCTTACTCATCACCATCAGAATCTTACTTGTAATCACTATCAGAATCTTACTCATCATCACCATCAGAATCTGACTCATCATCACGATCAGAATCTTACTCATCATCACCATCAGAATCTTTCTCATCACCATCAGAATCTTACTCATCAACATCAGAATCTTACTTATCACCATCAGAATCTTACTCATCACCATCAGAATCTTACTCATCACCATCAGAACCTTACTCATCACCATCAGAATCTTACTCATCACCATCAGAATCTTACTCCTCACCATCAGCATCTTACTCCTTACCATCAGAATGTTACTCATCACCATCAGAATCTTACTCATCACCATCCGAATCTTACTTACCATCACAATAAGAATCTTACTCATCACGATCAGAATCTTACTCATCACCATCAGAATGTTACTCATCACCATCAGCATCTTACTCATCACCATCAGAATCTTACTCATCACCATCAGAAACTTACTCATCACCATCAGAACCTTACTCATCACCATCAGAATCTTTCTCATCACCATCAGAATCTTACTCATCACCATCAGAACCTTACTCATCACCATCAGAATCTTACTCATCACCATCACCATCAGAATCTTACTCATTACCATCAGAACGTTACTCATCACCATCAGAATCTTACTCAGCACCATCAGAATCTTACTTATCATCACCATAAGAGTCTTACTCATCACCATCAGTATTTTACTCATCACCATCAGCATCTTACTCATCACCATCAGAATATTACTCATCACCATCAGAATCTTACTCATCATCACCATCAGAATCTTACTCATCACCATCAGCATCTTACTAATCACCATCAGAATCTTACTCATCATCACCATCAGATTCTTACTCATCACCATCAGCATCTTACTAATCACCATCAGAATCTTACTCATCACCATCAGAATCTTACTCATCATCACCATCAGAATCTTACTCATCACCATCAGAATCTTACTCATTACCATCAGAACGTTACTCATCACCATCAGAATTTTACTCATCACCATCAGAATCATACTTATCATCACCATAAGAATCTTACTCATCACCATCAGAATTTTACTCATCACCATCAGCATCTTACCAATCACCATCAGAATCTTACTCATCACCATCAGAATCTTACTCATCACCATCAGAATCTTACTCATTACCATAAGAACATTACTCATCACCATCAGAATCTTACTCATCACCATCAGAATCTTACTTATTATCACCATCAGAATGTTACACATCACCATCAGCATCTTACTCATCACCATCAGAATCTTACTCATCACCATCAGAATCTTACTCATCATCACCATCAGAATCTTACTCATCACCATCAGAAACTTACTCATCACCATCAGAATCTTATTCATCACCATCAGCATCTTACTCATCACCATCAGAATCTTAATCATCACCATCAGAACCTTACTCATCACCATCAGAATCTTTCTCATCGCCCTAAGAATCTTACGCATCACCATCAGAATCTTACTCATCATCACCATCAGAATCTTACTCATCACCATCAGAATCTTACTCATCACCATCAGAATCTTACTCATCACCATCAGAACCTTACTCATCACCATCAGAATCTTACTCATCACCATCAGAATCTTACTCCTCACCATCAGCATCTTACTCCTTACCATCAGAATGTTACTCATCACCATCAGAATCTTACTCATCACCATCCGAATCTTACTTACCATCACAATAAGAATCTTACTCATCACGATCAGAATCTTACTCATCACCATCAGAATGTTACTCATCACCATCAGCATCTTACTCATCACCATCAGAATCTTACTCATCACCATCAGAAACTTACTCATCACCATCAGAACCTTACTCATCACCATCAGAATCTTTCTCATCACCATCAGAATCTTACTCATCACCATCAGAACCTTACTCATCACCATCAGAATCTTACTCATCACCATCACCATCAGAATCTTACTCATTACCATCAGAACGTTACTCATCACCATCAGAATCTTACTCAGCACCATCAGAATCTTACTTATCATCACCATAAGAGTCTTACTCATCACCATCAGTATTTTACTCATCACCATCAGCATCTTACTCATCACCATCAGAATATTACTCATCACCATCAGAATCTTACTCATCATCACCATCAGAATCTTACTCATCACCATCAGCATCTTACTAATCACCATCAGAACCTTACTCATCACCATCAGAACCTTACTCATCACCATCAGAACCTTACTCCTTACCATCAGAATCTTACTCATCACCATCAGAATCTTACTCATCACCAGCCAAATCTTACTTATCATCACAATAAGTATCTTACTCATCACGATCAGAATCTTACTCATCACCATCAGAATGTTACTCATCACCATCAGCATCTTACTCATCACCATCAGAATCTTACTCATCACCATCAGAAACTTACTCATCACCATCAGAACCTTACTCATCACCATCAGAACCTTACTCATCACCATCAGAATCTTTCTCATCACCATCAGAATCTTACTCATCACCATCAGAACCTTACTCATCACCATCAGAATCTTACTCATCACCATCAGAATCTTACTCATCACCATCACCATCAGAATCTTACTCATTACCATCAGAACGTTACTCATCACCATCAGAATCTTACTCATCACCATCAGAATCTTACTCATCACCATCAGAATATTACTCATCACCATCAGAATCTTACTCATCATCACCATCAGAATCTTACTCATTACCATCAGCATCTTACTTATCACCATCAGAATCTTACTCATCACCATCAGAATCTTACTCATCATCACCATCAGAATCTTACTCATCACCATCAGAATCTTACTCATCACCATCACCATCAGAATCTTACTCATTACCATCAGAACGTTACTCATCACCATCAGGATCTTACTCATCACCATCAGAATCTTACTTATCATCACCATAAGAGTCTTACTCATCACCATCAGAATTTTACTCATCACCATCAGCATCTTACTCATCACCATCAGAATCTTACTCATCACCATCATAATCTTACTCATCATCACCATCAGAATCTTACTCATCACCATCAGAATCTTACTCATTACCATCAGAACATTACTCATCACCATCAGAATTTTACTCATCACCATCAGAATCTTACTTATCATCACCATAAGAATCTTACTCATCACCATCAGATTTTTACTCATCACCATCAGCATCTTACCCATCACCATCAGAATCTTACTCATCACCATCAGAATCTTACTCATCACCATCAGAATCTTACTCATCATCACCATCAGAATCTTACTCATCACCATCAGAATCTTACTCATCACCTTCAGAATCTTACTCATCCCCATCAGAATCTTACTCATCACCATCAGAACCTTACTCATCACCATCAGAATCTTACTCATCACCATCAGAATCTTAATCATCACCATCAGAATCTTACTCCTTACCATCAGAATGTTACTCATCACCATCAGAATCTTACTCATCACCATCAGAATCTTACTTATCATCACAATAAGAATCTTACTCATCACGATCAGAATCTTACTCATCACCATCAGAATGTTACTCATCACCATCAGCATCTTACTCATCACCATCAGAATCTTACTCATCACCATCAGAATCTTACTCATCACCATCAGAACCTTACTCATCACCATCAGAACCTTACTCATCACAATCAGAATCTTTCTCAACACCATCAGAATCTTACTCATCACCATCAGAACCTTACTCATCACCATCAGTATCTTACTCATCACCATCAGAATCTTACTCATCACCATCACCATCAGAATCTTACTCATTACCATCAGAACGTCACTCATCACCATCAGAATCTTACTCATCACCATCAGAATCTTACTTATCATCACCATAAGAGTCTATCTCATCACCATCAGAATTTTACTCATCACCATCAGCATCTTACTCATCACCATCAGAATATTACTCATCACCATCAGAATCTTACTCATCATCACCATCAGAATCTTACTCAACACCATCAGAATCTTACTCATCACCATCACCATCAGAATCTTACTCATTACCATCAGAACGTTACTCATCACCATCAGAATCTTACTCATCACCATCAGAATCTTAATCATCATCACCATAAGAGTCTATCTCATCACCATCAGAATTTTACCCATCACCATCAGCATCTTACTCATCACCATCAGAACGTTACTCATCACCATCAGAATCTTACTCATCACCATCAGAATCTTACTTATCATCACCATAACAGTCTTACTCATCACCATCAGAATTTTACTCATCACCATCAGCATCTTACTCATCACCATCAGAATATTACTCATCACCATCAGAATCTTACTCATCATCACCATCAGAATCTTACTCATTACCATCAGCATCTTACTTATCACCATCAGAATCTTACTCATCACCATCAGAATCTTACTCATCATCACCATCAGAATCTTACTCATCACCATCAGAATCTTACTCATCACCATCACCATCAGAATCTTACTCATTACCATCAGAACGTTACTCATCACCATCAGGATCTTACTCATCACCATCAGAATCTTACTTATCATCACCATAAGAGTCTTACTCATCACCATCAGAATTTTACTCATCACCATCAGCATCTTACTCATCACCATCAGAATCTTACTCATCACCATCAGAATCTTACTCATCATCACCATCAGAATCTTACTCATCACCATCAGAATCTTACTCATTACCATCAGAACATTACTCATCACCATCAGAATTTTACTCATCACCATCAGAATCTTACTTATCATCACCATAAGAATCTTACTCATCACCATCAGATTTTTACTCATCACCATCAGCATCTTACCCATCACCATCAGAATCTTACTCATCACCATCAGAATCTTACTCATCACCATCAGAATCTTACTCATCATCACCATCAGAATCTTACTCATCACCATCAGAATCTTACTCATCACTTTCAGAATCTTACTCATCCCCATCAGAATCTTACTCATCACCATCAGAACCTTACTCATCACCATCAGAATCTTACTCATCACCATCAGAATCTTAATCATCACCATCAGAATCTTACTCCTTACCATCAGAATGTTACTCATCACCATCAGAATCTTACTCATCACCATCAGAATCTTACTTATCATCACAATAAGAATCTTACTCATCACGATCAGAATCTTACTCATCACCATCAGAATGTTACTCATCACCATCAGCATCTTACTCATCACCATCAGAATCTTACTCATCACCATCAGAACCTTACTCATCACCATCAGAACCTTACTCATCACAATCAGAATCTTTCTCAACACCATCAGAATCTTACTCATCACCATCAGAACCTTACTCATCACCATCAGAATCTTACTCATCACCATCAGAATCTTACTCATCACCATCACCATCAGAATCTTACTCATTACCATCAGAACGTTACTCATCACCATCAGAATCTTACTCATCACCATCAGAATCTTACTTATCATCACCATAAGAGTCTATCTCATCACCATCAGAATTTTACTCATCACCATCAGCATCTTACTCATCACCATCAGAATATTACTCATCACCATCAGAATCTTACTCATCATCACCATCAGAATCTTACTCAACACCATCAGAATCTTACTCATCACCATCACCATCAGAATCTTACTCAATACCATCAGAACGTTACTCATCACCATCAGAATCTTACTCATCACCATCAGAATCTTACTCATCATCACCATAAGAGTCTATCTCATCACCATCAGAATTTTACTCATCACCATCAGCATCTTACTCATCACCATCAGAATCTTACTCATCACCATCAGAATCTTACTCATCATCACCATCAGAATCTTACTCATCACCATCAGAATCTTACTCATTACCATCAGAACTTTACTCATCACCATCAGAATATTCCTCATCACATCAGAATCTTACTCATCATCACCATCAGAATCTTACTCATCACCATCAGCATCTTACTTATCACCATCAGAATCTTACTCATCACCATCAGAATCTTACTCATCATCACCATCATAATCTTACTCATCACCATCAGAATCTTACTCATTACCATCAGAATCTTACTCATCACCATCAGAATCTTACTCATCATCATCATCAGAATCTTACTCATCACCATCAGAATCTTACTCATCACCATCAGAATCTTACTTGTAATCACTATCAGAATCTTACTCATCATCACCATCAGAATCTGACTCATCATCACGATCAGAATCTTACTCATCATCACCATCAGAATCTTTCTCATCACCATCAGAATCTTACTCATCAACATCAGAATCTTACTTATCACCATCAGAATCTTACTCATCACCATCAGAATCTTACTCATCACCATCAGAACCTTACTCATCACCATCAGAATCTTACTCATCACCATCAGAATCTTACTCCTCACCATCAGCATCTTACTCCTTACCATCAGAATCTTACTCATCACGATCAGAATCTTACTCATCACCATCAGAATGTTACTCATCACCATCAGCATCTTACTCATCACCATCAGAATCTTACTCATCACCATCAGAAACTTACTCATCACCATCAGAACCTTACTCATCACCATCAGAATCTTTCTCATCACCATCAGAATCTTACTCATCACCATCAGAACCTTACTCATCACCATCAGAATCTTACTCATCACCATCACCATCAGAATCTTACTCATTACCATCAGAACGTTACTCATCACCATCAGAATCTTACTCAGCACCATCAGAATCTTACTTATCATCACCATAAGAGTCTTACTCATCACCATCAGTATTTTACTCATCACCATCAGCATCTTACTCATCACCATCAGAATATTACTCATCACCATCAGAATCTTACTCATCATCACCATCAGAATCTTACTCATCACCATCAGCATCTTACTAATCACCATCAGAATCTTACTCATCATCACCATCAGAATCTTACTCATCACCATCAGCATCTTACTAATCACCATCAGAATCTTACTCATCACCATCAGAATCTTACTCATCATCACCATCAGAATCTTACTCATCACCATCAGAATCTTACTCATTACCATCAGAACGTTACTCATCACCATCAGAATTTTACTCATCACCATCAGAATCTTACTTATCATCACCATAAGAATCTTACTCATCACCATCAGAATTTTACTCATCACCATCAGCATCTTACCAATCACCATCAGAATCTTACTCATCACCATCAGAATCTTACTCATCACCATCAGAATCTTACTCATTACCATAAGAACATTACTCATCACCATCAGAATCTTACTCATCACCATCAGAATCTTACTTATTATCACCATCAGAATGTTACACATCACCATCAGCATCTTACTCATCACCATCAGAATCTTACTCATCACCATCAGAATCTTACTCATCATCACCATCAGAATCTTACTCATCACCATCAGAAACTTACTCATCACCATCAGAATCTTATTCATCACCATCAGCATCTTACTCATCACCATCAGAATCTTAATCATCACCATCAGAACCTTACTCATCACCATCAGAATCTTTCTCATCGCCCTAAGAATCTTACGCATCACCATCAGAATCTTACTCATCATCACCATCAGAATCTTACTCATCACCATCAGAATCTTACTCATCAACATCAGAATCTTACTTATCACCATCAGAATCTTACTCATCACCATCAGAATCTTACTCATCACCATCAGAACCTTACTCATCACCATCAGAATCTTACTCATCACCATCAGAATCTTACTCATCACCATCAGAATCTTACTCCTTCCCATCAGAATCTTACTCATCACCATCAGAATCTTACTCATCAACATCAGAATCTTACTCATCACCATCAGAATCTTACTCATCACCATCAGAATCTTACTCATCACCATCAGAATCTTTCTCATCACCATCAGAATCTTACTCATCACCATCAGAACCTTACTCATCACCATCAGAATCTTACTCATCACCATCAGAATCTTACTCATCACCATCACCATCAGAATCTTACTCATTACCATCAGAACGTTACTCATCGCCATCAGAATCTTACTCATCACCATCAGAATCTTACTTATCATCACCATAACAGTCTTACTCATCACCATCAGAATTTTACTCATCACCATCAGCATCTTACTCATCACCATCAGAATATTACTCATCACCATCAGAATCTTACTCATCACCTTCAGAATCTTACTCATCACTATCAGCATCTTACTTATCACCATCAGAATCTTACTCATCACCATCAGAATCTTACTCATCACCATCACCATCAGAATCTTACTCATTACCATCAGAACGTTACTCATCACCATCAGGATCTTACTCATCACCATCAGAATCTTACTTATCATCACCATAAGAGTCATACTCATCACCATCAGAATTTTACTCATCACCATCAGCATCTTACTCATCACCATCAGAATCTTACTCATCACCATCAGAATCTTACTCATCATCACCATCAGAATCTTACTCATCACCATCAGAATCTTACTCATTACCATCAGAACATTACTCATCACCATCAGAATTTTACTCATCACCATCAGAATCTTACTTATCATCACCATAAGAATCTTACTCATCACCATCAGATTTTTACTCATCACCATCAGCATCTTACCCATCACCATCAGAATCTTACTCATCACCATCAGAATTTTACTCATCACCATCAGAATCTTACTCATTACCATCAGAACATTACTCATCACAATAAGAATCTTACTCATCACGATCAGAATCTTACTCATCACCATCAGAATGTTACTCATCACCATCAGCATCTTACTCATCACCATCAGAATCTTACTCATCACCATCAGAAACTTACTCATCACCATCAGAACCTTACTCATCACCATCAGAATCTTTCTCATCACCATCAGAATCTTACTCATCACCATCAGAACCTTACTCATCACCATCAGAATCTTACTCATCACCATCACCATCAGAATCTTACTCATTACCATCAGAACGTTACTCATCACCATCAGAATCTTACTCAGCACCATCAGAATCTTACTTATCATCACCATAAGAGTCTTACTCATCACCATCAGTATTTTACTCATCACCATCAGCATCTTACTCATCACCATCAGAATATTACTCATCACCATCAGAATCTTACTCATCATCACCATCAGAATCTTACTCATCACCATCAGCATCTTACTAATCACCATCAGAGTCTTACTCATCATCACCATCAGAATCTTACTCATCACCATCAGCATCTTACTAATCACCATCAGAATCTTACTCATCACCATCAGAATCTTACTCATCATCACCATCAGAATCTTACTCATCACCATCAGAATCTTACTCATTACCATCAGAACGTTACTCATCACCATCAGAATTTTACTCATCACCATCAGAATCTTACTTATCATCACCATAAGAATCTTACTCATCACCATCAGAATTTTACTCATCACCATCAGCATCTTACCAATCACCATCAGAATCTTACTCATCACCATCAGAATCTTACTCATCACCATCAGAATCTTACTCATTACCATAAGAACATTACTCATCACCATCAGAATCTTACTCA
The DNA here is from genome assembly GCF_029448725.1 of Salvelinus fontinalis. Taxonomy (NCBI): domain Eukaryota; kingdom Metazoa; phylum Chordata; class Actinopteri; order Salmoniformes; family Salmonidae; genus Salvelinus; species Salvelinus fontinalis. The sequence continues at coordinate 12,083,157 of NC_074673.1, read as the reverse complement.
TCACCATCAGAATCTTACTTATTATCACCATCAGAATGTTACACATCACCATCAGCATCTTACTCATCACCATCAGAATCTTACTCATCACCATCAGAATCTTACTCATCATCACCATCAGAATCTTACTCATCACCATCAGAAACTTACTCATCACCATCAGAATCTTATTCATCACCATCAGCATCTTACTCATCACCATCAGAATCTTAATCATCACCATCAGAACCTTACTCATCACCATCAGAATCTTTCTCATCGCCCTAAGAATCTTACGCATCACCATCAGAATCTTACTCATCATCACCATCAGAATCTTACTCATCACCATCAGAATCTTACTCATCAACATCAGAATCTTACTTATCACCATCAGAATCTTACTCATCACCATCAGAATCTTACTCATCACCATCAGAACCTTACTCATCACCATCAGAATCTTACTCATCACCATCAGAATCTTACTCATCACCATCAGAATCTTACTCCTTCCCATCAGAATCTTACTCATCACCATCAGAATCTTACTCATCAACATCAGAATCTTACTCATCACCATCAGAATCTTACTCATCACCATCAGAATCTTACTCATCACCATCAGAATCTTTCTCATCACCATCAGAATCTTACTCATCACCATCAGAACCTTACTCATCACCATCAGAATCTTACTCATCACCATCAGAATCTTACTCATCACCATCACCATCAGAATCTTACTCATTACCATCAGAACGTTACTCATCGCCATCAGAATCTTACTCATCACCATCAGAATCTTACTTATCATCACCATAACAGTCTTACTCATCACCATCAGAATTTTACTCATCACCATCAGCATCTTACTCATCACCATCAGAATATTACTCATCACCATCAGAATCTTACTCATCACCTTCAGAATCTTACTCATCACTATCAGCATCTTACTTATCACCATCAGAATCTTACTCATCACCATCAGAATCTTACTTATCACCATCACCATCAGAATCTTACTCATTACCATCAGAACGTTACTCATCACCATCAGGATCTTACTCATCACCATCAGAATCTTACTTATCATCACCATAAGAGTCATACTCATCACCATCAGAATTTTACTCATCACCATCAGCATCTTACTCATCACCATCAGAATCTTACTCATCACCATCAGAATCTTACTCATCATCACCATCAGAATCTTACTCATCACCATCAGAATCTTACTCATTACCATCAGAACATTACTCATCACCATCAGAATTTTACTCATCACCATCAGAATCTTACTTATCATCACCATAAGAATCTTACTCATCACCATCAGATTTTTACTCATCACCATCAGCATCTTACCCATCACCATCAGAATCTTACTCATCACCATCAGAATTTTACTCATCACCATCAGAATCTTACTCATTACCATCAGAACATTACTCATCACCATCAGAATCTTACTCATCACCATCAGAATCTTACTTATTATCACCATCAGAATCTTACTCATTACCATCAGCATCTTACTCATCACCCTCAGAATCTTACTCATCACCATAAGAATCTTACTCATCACCATCAGAATCTTACTCATCATCACCATCAGAATCTTACTCATCACCATCAGAATCTTACTCATCAACATCAGAATCTTACTTATCACCTTCAGAATCTTACTCATCACCATCAGAATCTTACTCATCACCATCAGAACCTTACTCATCACCATCAGAATCTTACTCATCACCATCAGAATCTTACTCATCACCATCAGCATCTTACTCCTTACCATCAGAATGTTACTCATCACCATCAGAATCTTACTCATCACCATCCGAATCTTACTTATCATCACAATAAGAATCTTACTCATCATGATCAGAATCTTACTCATCACCATCAGAATGTTACTCATCACCATCAGCATCTTACTCATCACCATCAGAATCTTACTCATCACCATCAGAATCTTACTCATCACCATCAGAACCTTACTCATCACCATCAGAACCTTACTCATCACAATCAGAATCTTTCTCATCACCATCAGAATCTTACTCATCACCATCAGAACCTTACTCATCACCATCAGAATCTTACTCATCACCATCAGAATCTTACTCATCACCATCACCATCAGAATCTTACTCATTACCATCAGAACGTTACTCATCACCATCAGAATCTTACTCATCACCATCAGAATCTTACTTATCATCACCATAAGAGTCTATCTCATCACCGTCAGAATTTTACTCATCACCATCAGCATCTTACTCATCACCATCAGAATATTACTCATCACCATCAGAATCTTACTCATCATCACCATCAGAATCTTACTCATCACCATCAGAATATTACTCATCACCATCACCATCAGAATCTTACTCATTACCATCAGAACGTTACTCATCACCATCAGAATCTTACTCATCACCATCAGAATCTTACGTATCATCACCATAAGAGTCTTTCTCATCACCATCAGAATTTTACTCATCACCATCAGCATCTTACTCATCACCATCAGAATCTTACTCATCACCATCAGAATCTTACTCATCATCACCATCAGAATCTTACTCATCACCATCAGAATCTTACTCATCACCATCAGAACGTTACTCATCACCATCAGAATTTTACTCATCACCATCAGAATCTTACTTATCATCACCATAAGAATCTTACTCATCACCATCAGAATTTTACTCATCACCATCAGCATCTTACTCATCACCATCAGAATCTTACTCATCACCATAAGAATCTTACTCATCACCATCAGGATCTTACTCATCACCATCAGAATTTTACTCATCACCATCAGCATCTTACTCATCACCATCAGAATCTTACTCATCACCATAAGAATCTTACTCATCACCATCAGGATTTTACTCATCACCATCAGAATCTTACTCATCACCATCAGAATCTTACTTATTATCACCATCAGAATCTTACTCATTACCATCAGCATCTTACTCATCACCCTCAGAATCTTACTCATCACCATCAGAATCTTACTCATCACCATCACCATCAGAATCTTACTCATTACCATCAGAACGTTACTCATCACCATCAGAATCTTACTCATCACCATCAGAATCTTACTTATCATCACCATAAGAGTCTATCTCATCACCGTCAGAATTTTACTCATCACCATCAGCATCTTACTCATCACCATCAGAATATTACTCATCACCATCAGAATCTTACTCATCATCACCATCAGAATCTTACTCATCACCATCAGAATATTACTCATCACCATCACCATCAGAATCTTACTCATTACCATCAGAACGTTACTCATCACCATCAGAATCTTACTCATCACCATCAGAATCTTACGTATCATCACCATAAGAGTCTTTCTCATCACCATCAGAATTTTACTCATCACCATCAGCATCTTACTCATCACCATCAGAATCTTACTCATCACCATCAGAATCTTACTCATCATCACCATCAGAATCTTACTCATCACCATCAGAATCTTACTCATCACCATCAGAACGTTACTCATCACCATCAGAATTTTACTCATCACCATCAGAATCTTACTTATCATCACCATAAGAATCTTACTCATCACCATCAGAATTTTACTCATCACCATCAGAATCTTACTTATCATCACCATAAGAATCTTACTCATCACCATCAGAATCTTACTCATCACCATAAGAATCTTACTCATCACCATCAGGATCTTACTCATCACCATCAGAATTTTACTCATCACCATCAGCATCTTACTCATCACCATCAGAATCTTACTCATCACCATAAGAATCTTACTCATCACCATCAGGATTTTACTCATCACCATCAGAATCTTACTCATCACCATCAGAATCTTACTTATTATCACCATCAGAATCTTACTCATTACCATCAGCATCTTACTCATCACCCTCAGAATCTTACTCATCACCATAAGAATCTTACTCATCACCATCAGAATCTTACTCATCATCACCATCAGAATCTTACTCATCACCATCAGAATCTTACTCATCAACATCAGAATCTTACTTATCACCTTCAGAATCTTACTCATCACCATCAGAATCTTACTCATCACCATCAGAATCTTACTCATCACCATCAGAATCTTACTCCTTACCATCAGAATGTTACTCATCACCATCAGAATCTTACTCATCACCATCCGAATCTTACTTATCATCACAATAAGAATCTTACTCATCATGATCAGAATCTTACTCATCACCATCAGAATGTTACTCATCACCATCAGCATCTTACTCATCACCATCAGAATCTTACTCATCACCATCAGAATCTTACTCATCACCATCAGAACCTTACTCATCACCATCAGAAACTTACTCATCACAATCAGAATCTTACTCATCACCATCAGAATCTTACTCATCACCATCACCATCAGAATCTTACTCATTACCATCAGAACGTTACTCATCACCATCGGAATCTTACTCTTCACCATCAGAATCTTACTTATCATCACCATAAGAGTCTATCTCATCACCATCAGAATTTTACTCATCACCATCAGCATCTTACTCATCACCATCAGAATATTACTCATCAACATCAGAATCTTACTCATCATCACCATCAGAATCTTACTCATCACCATCAGAATCTTACTCATCACCATCACCATCAGAATCTTACTCATTACCATCAGAACGTTACTCATCACCATCAGAATCTTACTCATCACCATCAGAATCTTACGTATCATCACCATAAGAGTTTATCTCATCACCATCAGAATTTTACTCATCACCATCAGCATCTTACTCATCACCATCAGAATCTTACTCATCACCATCAGAATCTTACTCATCATCACCATCAGAATCTTACTCATCATCACCATCAGAATCTTACTCATCACCATCAGAAAGTTACTCATCACCATCAGAATTTTACTCATCACCATCAGAATCTTACTTATCATCACCATAAGAATCTTACTCATCACCATCAGAATTTTACTCATCACCATCAGCATCTTAGTCATCACCATCAGAATCTTACTCATCACCATCAAAATCTTACTCATCACCATCAGGATCTTACTCATCACCATCAGAATTTTACTCATCACCATCAGCATCTTACTCATCACCATCAGAATCTTACTCATCACCATAAGAATCTTACTCATCACCATCAGAATCTTACTCATCATCACCATCAGCATCTTACTCATCACCATCAGAACATTACTCATCACCATCAGAATCTTACTCATCACCATCAGAATCTTTCTCATTACCATCAGAATCTTACTCATCACCATCAGAATCTTACTCATCATCACCATCAGAATCTTACTCATCATCACATCAGAATCTTACTCATCACCATCAGAATCTTACTTATCACCATCAGAATCTTACTCATCATCACTATAAGAATCGTACTCATCACCATCAGATTCTTACTCATCACCATCAGAATCTTACTCATCACCATCAGAATCTTACTCATCACCACTAGAATCTTTCTCATTACAATCAGAATCTTACTCATCACCATCAGAAAATTACTCATCATCACCATCAGAATCTTACTCATCACCGTCAGAATCTTACTCATCACCATCAGAATCTTACTCATCACCATCAGAATCTTACTCATCATCAGCATCAGAATCTTACTCATCACCATCAGAATCTTACTCATCACCATCAGAATCTTACTCATCATCAGCATCAGAATCTTACTCATCACCATCAGAATCTTACTCATCATCACCATCAGCATCTTACCCATCACCATCAGAATCTTACTCATCACCATCAGAATCTTACTCATCACCATCAGAATCTTACTCATCACCATCAGCATCTTACTCATCACCATCAGAATGTTACTCATCACCATAAGAATCTTACTCATCACCATCAGGATCTTACTCATCACCATCAGAATCTTACTCATCACCATCAGAATCTTACTCATTACCATCAGAACATTACTCATCACCATCAGAATCTTACTCATCACCATCAGGATCTTACTCATCACCATCAGAATTTTACTCATCACCATCAGCATCTTACTCATCACCATCAGAATCTTACTCATCACCATAAGAATCTTACTCATCACCATCAGAATTTTACTCATCACCATCAGCATCTTACTCATCACCATCCGAATCTTACTCATCACCATCAAAATCTTACTCATCACCATCAGAATCTTACTCATCACCATCAGAATCTTACTTATTATCACCATCAGAATCTTACTCATTACCATCAGCATCTTACTCATCACCCTCAGAATCTTACTCATCACCATAAGAATCTTACTCATCACCATCAGAATCTTACTCATCATCACCATCAGAATCTTACTCATCACCATCAGAATCTTACTCATCAACATCAGAATCTTACTTATCACCTTCAGAATCTTACTCATCACCATCAGAATCTTACTCATCACCATCAGAATCTTACTCATCACCATCAGAATCTTACTCCTTACCATCAGAATGTTACTCATCACCATCAGAATCTTACTCATCACCATCCGAATCTTACTTATCATCACAATAAGAATCTTACTCATCATGATCAGAATCTTACTCATCACCATCAGAATGTTACTCATCACCATCAGCATCTTACTCATCACCATCAGAATCTTACTCATCACCATCAGAATCTTACTCATCACCATCAGAACCTTACTCATCACCATCAGAAACTTACTCATCACAATCAGAATCTTACTCATCACCATCAGAATCTTACTCATCACCATCACCATCAGAATCTTACTCATTACCATCAGAACGTTACTCATCACCATCGGAATCTTACTCTTCACCATCAGAATCTTACTTATCATCACCATAAGAGTCTATCTCATCACCATCAGAATTTTACTCATCACCATCAGCATCTTACTCATCACCATCAGAATATTACTCATCAACATCAGAATCTTACTCATCATCACCATCAGAATCTTACTCATCACCATCAGAATCTTACTCATCACCATCACCATCAGAATCTTACTCATTACCATCAGAACGTTACTCATCACCATCAGAATCTTACTCATCACCATCAGAATCTTACGTATCATCACCATAAGAGTTTATCTCATCACCATCAGAATTTTACTCATCACCATCAGCATCTTACTCATCACCATCAGAATCTTACTCATCACCATCAGAATCTTACTCATCATCACCATCAGAATCTTACTCATGATCACCATCAGAATCTTACTCATCACCATCAGAAAGTTACTCATCACCATCAGAATTTTACTCATCACCATCAGAATCTTACTTATCATCACCATAAGAATCTTACTCATCACCATCAGAATTTTACTCATCACCATCAGCATCTTAGTCATCACCATCAGAATCTTACTCATCACCATCAAAATCTTACTCATCACCATCAGGATCTTACTCATCACCATCAGAATTTTACTCATCACCATCAGCATCTTACTCATCACCATCAGAATCTTACTCATCACCATAAGAATCTTACTCATCACCATCAGAATCTTACTCATCATCACCATCAGCATCTTACTCATCACCATCAGAACATTACTCATCACCATCAGAATCTTACTCATCACCATCAGAATCTTTCTCATTACCATCAGAATCTTACTCATCACCATCAGAATCTTACTCATCATCACCATCAGAATCTTACTCATCATCACATCAGAATCTTACTCATCACCATCAGAATCTTACTTATCACCATCAGAATCTTACTCATCATCACTATAAGAATCGTACTCATCACCATCAGATTCTTACTCATCACCATCAGAATCTTACTCATCACCATCAGAATCTTACTCATCACCACTAGAATCTTTCTCATTACAATCAGAATCTTACTCATCACCATCAGAAAATTACTCATCATCACCATCAGAATCTTACTCATCACCGTCAGAATCTTACTCATCACCATCAGAATCTTACTCATCACCATCAGAATCTTACTCATCATCAGCATCAGAATCTTACTCATCACCATCAGAATCTTACTCATCACCATCAGAATCTTACTCATCATCAGCATCAGAATCTTACTCATCACCATCAGAATCTTACTCATCATCACCATCAGCATCTTACCCATCACCATCAGAATCTTACTCATCACCATCAGAATCTTACTCATCACCATCAGAATCTTACTCATCACCATCAGCATCTTACTCATCACCATCAGAATGTTACTCATCACCATAAGAATCTTACTCATCACCATCAGGATCTTACTCATCACCATCAGAATCTTACTCATCACCATCAGAATCTTACTCATTACCATCAGAACATTACTCATCACCATCAGAATCTTACTCATCACCATCAGGATCTTACTCATCACCATCAGAATTTTACTCATCACCATCAGCATCTTACTCATCACCATCAGAATCTTACTCATCACCATAAGAATCTTACTCATCACCATCAGAATTTTACTCATCACCATCAGCATCTTACTCATCACCATCCGAATCTTACTCATCACCATCAAAATCTTACTCATCACCATCAGGATCTTACTCATCACCATCAGAATTTTACTCATCACCATCAGCATCTTACTCATCACCATCAGAATCTTACTCATCACCATAAGAATCTTACTCATCACCATCAGAATCTTACTCATCATCACCATCAGCATCTTACTCATCACCATCAGAACATTACTCATCACCATCAGAATCTTACTCATCACCATCAGAATCTTTCTCATTACCATCAGAATCTTACTCATCACCATCAGAATCTTACTCATCATCACCATCAGAATCTTACTCATCATCACATCAGAATCTTACTCATCACCATCAGAATCTTACTTATCACCATCAGAATCTTACTCATCATCACTATAAGAATCGTACTCATCACCATCAGATTCTTACTCATCACCATCAGAATCTTACTCATCACCATCAGAATCTTACTCATCACCATCAGAATCTTTCTCATTACAATCAGAATCTTACTCATCACCATCAGAAAATTACTCATCATCACCATCAGAATCTTACTCATCACCGTCAGAATCTTACTCATCACCATCAGAATCTTACTCATCACCATCAGAATCTTACTCATCATCAGCATCAGAATCTTACTCATCACCATCAGAATCTTACTCATCACCATCAGAATCTTACTCATCATCAGCATCAGAATCTTACTCATCACCATCAGAATCTTACTCATCATCACCATCAGCATCTTACCCATCACCATCAGAATCTTACTCATCACCATCAGAATCTTACTCATCACCATCAGAATCTTACTCATCACCATCAGCATCTTACTCATCACCATCAGAATGTTACTCATCACCATAAGAATCTTACTCATCACCATCAGGATCTTACTCATCACCATCAGAATCTTACTCATCACCATCAGAATCTTACTCATTACCATCAGAACATTACTCATCACCATCAGAATCTTACTCATCACCATCAGAATCTTACTTATTATCACCATCAGAATCTTACTCATTGCCATCAGCATCTTACTCATCACCCTCAGAATCTTACTCATCACCATAAGAATCTTACTCATCACCATCAGAATCTTACTCATCATCACCATCAGAATCTTACTCATCACCATCAGAATCTTACTCATCAACATCAGAATCTTACTTATCACCATCAGAATCTTACTCATCACCATCAGAATCTTACTAATCACCATCAGAACCTTACTCATCACCATCAGAATCTTACTCATCACCATCAGAATCTTACTCATCACCATCAGAATCTTACTCCTTACCATCAGAATCTTACTCATCACCATCAGAATCTTACTCATCACCATCCGAATCTTACTTATCATCACAATAAGAATCTTACTCATCATGATCAGAATCTTACTCATCACCATCAGAATGTTACTCATCACCATCAGCATCTTACTCATCACCATCAGAATCTTACTCATCACCATCAGAATCTTACTCATCACCATCAGAACCTTACTCATCACCATCAGAACCTTACTCATCACAATCAGAATCTTTCTCATCACCATCAGAATCTTACTCATCACCATCAGAACCTTACTCATCACCATCAGAATCTTACTCATCACCATCAGAATCTTACTCATCACCATCACCATCAGAATCTTACTCATTACCATCAGAACGTTACTCATCACCATCAGAATCTTACTCATCACCATCAGAATCTTACTTATCATCACCATAAGAGTCTATCTCATCACCATCAGAGTTTTACTCATCACCATCAGCATCTTACTCATCACCATCAGAATATTACTCATCACCATCAGAATCTTACTCATCATCACCATCAGAATCTTACTCATCACCATCAGAATCTTACTCATCACCATCACCATCAGAATCTTACTCATTACCATCAGAACGTTACTCATCACCATCAGAATCTTACTCATCACCATCAGAATCTTACGTATCATCACCATAAGAGTGTATCTCATCACCATCAGAATCTTACTCATCACCATCAGCATCTTACTCATCACCATCAGAATCTTACTCATCACCATCAGAATCTTACTCATCATCACCATCAGAATCTTACTCATCACCATCAGAATCTTACTCATTACCATCAGAACGTTACTCATCACCATCAGAATTTTACTCATCACCATCAGAATCTTACTTATCATCACCATAAGAATCTTACTCATCACCATCAGAATTTTACTCATCACCATCAGCATCTTACTCATCACCATCAGAATCTTACTCATCACCATAAGAATCTTACTCATCACCATCAGGATCTTACTCATCACCATCAGAATTTTACTCATCACCATCAGCATCTTACTCATCACCATCAGAATCTTACTCATCACCATAAGAATCTTACTCATCACCATCAGAATCTTACTCATCATCACCATCAGCATCTTACTCATCACCATCAGAACCTTACTCATCACCATCAGAATCTTACTCATCACCATCAGAATCTTTCTCATTACCATCAGAATCTTACTCATCACCATCAGAATCTTACTCATCATCACCATCAGAATCTTACTCATCATCACATCAGAATCTTACTCATCACCATCAGAATCTTACTTATCACCATCAGAATCTTACTCATCATCACTATAAGAATCGTACTCATCACCATCAGATTCTTACTCATCACCATCAGAATCTTACTCATCACCATCAGAATCTTACTCTTCACCATCAGAATCTTTCTCATTACAATCAGAATCTTACTCATCACCATCAGAAAATTACTCATCATCACCATCAGAATCTTACTCATCACCGTCAGAATCTTACTCATCACCATCAGAATCTTACTCATCACCATCAGAATCTTACTCATCATCAGCATCAGAATCTTACTCATCACCATCAGAATCTTACTCATCACCATCAGAACCTTACTCATCATCAGCATCAGAATCTTACTCATCACCATCAGAATCTTACTCATCATCACCATCAGCATCTTACCCATCACCATCAGAATCTTACTCATCACCATCAGAATCTTACTCATCACCATCACCATCAGAATCTTACTCATTACCATCAGAACGTTACTCATCACCATCAGAATCTTACTCATCACCATCAGAATCTTACTTATCATCACCATAAGAGTCTATCTCATCACCATCAGAATTTTACTCATCACCATCAGCATCTTACTCATCACCATCAGAATATTACTCATCAACATCAGAATCTTACTCATCATCACCATCAGAATCTTACTCATCAGCATCAGAATCTTACTCATCACAATCACCATCAGAATCTTACTCATTACCATCAGAACGTTACTCATCACCATCAGAATCTTACTCATCACCATCAGAATCTTACGTATCATCACCATAAGAGTTTATCTCATCACCATCAGAATTTTACTCATCACCATCAGCATCTTACTCATCACCATCAGAATCTTACTCATCACCATCAGAATCTTACTCATCATCACCATCAGAATCTTACTCATCACCATCAGAATCTTACTCATTACCATCAGAAAGTTACTCATCACCATCAGAATTTTACTCATCACCATCAGAATCTTACTTATCATCACCATAAGAATCTTACTCATCACCATCAGAATTTTACTCATCACCATCAGCATCTTACTCATCACCATCAGAATCTTACTCATCACCATCAAAATCTTACTCATCACCATCAGGATCTTACTCATCACCATCAGAATTTTACTCATCACCATCAGCATCTTACTCATCACCATCAGAATCTTACTCATCACCATAAGAATCTTACTCATCACCATCAGAATCTTACTCATCATCACCATCAGCATCTTACTCATCACCATCAGAACCTTACTCATCACCATCAGAATCTTACTCATCACCATCAGAATCTTTCTCATTACCATCAGAATCTTACTCATCACCATCAGAATCTTACTCATCATCACCATCAGAATCTTACTCATCATCACATCAGAATCTTACTCATCACCATCAGAATCTTACTTATCACCATCAGAATCTTACTCATCATCACTATAAGAATCGTACTCATCACCATCAGATTCTTACTCATCACCATCAGAATCTTACTCATCACCATCAGAATCTTACTCATCACCATCAGAATCTTTCTCATTACAATCAGAATCTTACTCATCACCATCAGAAAATTACTCATCATCACCATCAGAATCTTACTCATCACCGTCAGAATCTTACTCATCACCATCAGAATCTTACTCATCACCATCAGAATCTTACTCATCATCAGCATCAGAATCTTACTCATCACCATCAGAATCTTACTCATCATCACCATCAGCATCTTACCCATCACCATCAGAATCTTACTCATCACCATCAGAATCTTACTCATCACCATCAGAATCTTACTCATCACCATCAGCATCTTACTCATCACCATCAGAATGTTACTCATCACCATAAGAATCTTACTCATCACCATCAGGATCTTACTCATCACCATCAGAATCTTACTCATCACCATCAGAATCTTACTCATTACCATCAGAACATTACTCATCACCATCAGAATTTTACTCATCACCATCAGAATCTTACTTATTATCACCATCAGAATCTTACTCATTACCATCAGCATCTTACTCATCACCCTCAGAATCTTACTCATCACCATAAGAATCTTACTCATCACCATCAGAATCTTACTCATCATCACCATCAGAATCTTACTCATCACCATCAGAATCTTACTCATCAACATCAGAATCTTACTTATCACCTTCAGAATCTTACTCATCACCATCAAAATCTTACTCATCACCATCAGAACCTTACTCATCACCATCAGAATCTTACTCATCACCATCAGAATCTTACTCATCACCATCAGAATCTTACTCCTTACCATCAGAATGTTACTCATCACCATCAGAACCTTACTCATCACCATCCGAATCTTACTTATCATCACAATAAGAATCTTACTCATCATGATCAGAATCTTACTCATCACCATCAGAATGTTACTCATCACCATCAGCATCTTACTCATCACCATCAGAATCTTACTCATCACCATCAGAATCTTACTCATCACCATCAGAACCTTACTCATCACCATCAGAACCTTACTCATCACAATCAGAATCTTTCTCATCACCATCAGAATCTTACTCATCACCATCAGAACCTTACTCATCACCATCAGAATCTTACTCATCACCATCAGAATCTTACTCATCACCATCACCATCAGAATCTTACTCATTACCATCAGAACGTTACTCATCACCATCAGAATCTTACTCATCACCATCAGAATCTTACTTATCATCACCATAAGAGTCTATCTCATCACCATCAGAATTTTACTCATCACCATGAGCATCTTACTCATCACCATCAGAATTTTACTCATCACCATCAGAATCTTACTCATCATCACCATCAGAATCTTACTCATCACCATCAGAATCTTACTCATCACCATCACCATCAGAATCTTACTCATTACCATCAGAACGTTACTCATCACCATCAGAATCTTACTCATCACCATCAGAATCTTACGTATCATCACCATAAGAGTCTATCTCATCACCATCAGAATCTTACTCATCACCATCAGCATCTTACTCATCACCATCAGAATCTTACTCATCACCATCAGAATCTTACTCATCATCACCATCAGAATCTTACTCATCACCATCAGAATCTTACTCATTACCATCAGAACGTTACTCATCACCATCAGAATTTTACTCATCACCATCAGAATCTTACTTATCATCACCATAAGAATCTTACTCATCACCATCAGAATTTTACTCATCACCATCAGCATCTTACTCATCACCATCAGAATCTTACTCATCACCATAAGAATCTTACTCATCACCATCAGGATCTTACTCATCACCATCAGAATTTTACTCATCACCATCAGCATCTTACTCATCACCATCAGAATCTTACTCATCACCATAAGAATCTTACTCATCACCATCAGAATCTTACTCATCATCACCATCAGCATCTTACTCATCACCATCAGAACCTTACTCATCACCATCAGAATCTTACTCATCACCATCAGAATCTTTCTCATTACCATCAGAATCTTACTCATCACCATCAGAATCTTACTCATCATCACCATCAGAATCTTACTCATCATCACATCAGAATCTTACTCATCACCATCAGAATCTTACTTATCACCATCAGAATCTTACTCATCATCACTATAAGAATCGTACTCATCACCATCAGATTCTTACTCATCACCATCAGAATCTTACTCATCACCATCAGAATCTTACTCTTCACCATCAGAATCTTTCTCATTACAATCAGAATCTTACTCATCACCATCAGAAAATTACTCATCATCACCATCAGAATCTTACTCATCACCGTCAGAATCTTACTCATCACCATCAGAATCTTACTCATCACCATCAGAATCTTACTCATCATCAGCATCAGAATCTTACTCATCATCATCAGAATCTTACTCATCACCATCAGAATCTTACTCATCATCAGCATCAGAATCTTACTCATCACCATCAGAATCTTACTCATCATCACCATCAGCATCTTACCCATCACCATCAGAATCTTACTCATCACCATCAGAATCTTACTCATCACCATCAGAATCTTACTCATTACCATCAGAACATTACTCATCACCATCAGAATCTTACTCATCACCATCAGAATCTTACTTATTATCACCATCAGAATCTTACTCATTACCATCAGCATCTTACTCATCACCCTCAGAATCTTACTCATCACCATAAGAATCTTACTCATCACCATCAGAATCTTACTCATCATCACCATCAGAGTCTTACTCATCACCATCAGAATCTTACTCATCAACATCAGAATCTTACTCATCACCATCAGCATCTTACTCATCACCATCAGAATCTTACTTATCATCACAATAAGAATCTTACTCATCATGATCAGAATCTTACTCATCACCATCAGAATGTTACTCATCACCATCAGCATCTTACTCATCACCATCAGAATCTTACTCATCACCATCAGAATCTTACTCATCACCATCAGAACCTTACTCATCACCATCAGAACCTTACTCATCACAATCAGAATCTTTCTCATCACCATCAGAATCTTACTCATCACCATCAGAACCTTACTCATCACCATCAGAATCTTACTCATCACCATCAGAATCTTACTCATCACCATCACCATCAGAATCTTACTCATTACCATCAGAACGTTACTCATCACCATCAGAATCTTACTCATCACCATCAGAATCTTACTTATCATCACCATAAGAGTCTATCTCATCACCATCAGAATTTTACTCATCACCATGAGCATCTTACTCATCACCATCAGAATTTTACTCATCACCATCAGAATCTTACTCATCATCACCATCAGAATCTTACTCATCACCATCAGAATCTTACTCATCACCATCACCATCAGAATCTTACTCATTACCATCAGAACGTTACTCATCACCATCAGAATCTTACTCATCACCATCAGAATCTTACGTATCATCACCATAAGAGTCTATCTCATCACCATCAGAATCTTACTCATCACCATCAGCATCTTACTCATCACCATCAGAATCTTACTCATCACCATCAGAATCTTACTCATCATCACCATCAGAATCTTACTCATCACCATCAGAATCTTACTCATCACCATCAGAATCTTACTCATCACCATAAGAATCTTACTCATCACCATCAGAATCTTACTCATCATCACCATCAGCATCTTACTCATCACCATCAGAACCTTACTCATCACCATCAGAATCTTACTCATCACCATCAGAATCTTTCTCATTACCATCAGAATCTTACTCATCACCATCAGAATCTTACTCATCATCACCATCAGAATCTTACTCATCATCACATCAGAATCTTACTCATCACCATCAGAATCTTACTTATCACCATCAGAATCTTACTCATCATCACTATAAGAATCGTACTCATCACCATCAGATTCTTACTCATCACCATCAGAATCTTACTCATCACCATCAGAATCTTACTCTTCACCATCAGAATCTTTCTCATTACAATCAGAATCTTACTCATCACCATCAGAAAATTACTCATCATCACCATCAGAATCTTACTCATCACCGTCAGAATCTTACTCATCACCATCAGAATCTTACTCATCACCATCAGAATCTTACTCATCATCAGCATCAGAATCTTACTCATCACCATCAGAATCTTACTCATCACCATCAGAACCTTACTCATCATCAGCATCAGAATCTTACTCATCACCATCAGAATCTTACTCATCATCACCATCAGCATCTTACCCATCACCATCAGAATCTTACTCATCACCATCAGAATCTTACTCATCACCATCACCATCAGAATCTTACTCATTACCATCAGAACGTTACTCATCACCATCAGAATCTTACTCATCACCATCAGAATCTTACTTATCATCACCATAAGAGTCTATCTCATCACCATCAGAATTTTACTCATCACCATCAGCATCTTACTCATCACCATCAGAATATTACTCATCAACATCAGAATCTTACTCATCATCACCATCAGAATCTTACTCATCAGCATCAGAATCTTACTCATCACAATCACCATCAGAATCTTACTCATTACCATCAGAACGTTACTCATCACCATCAGAATCTTACTCATCACCATCAGAATCTTACGTATCATCACCATAAGAGTTTATCTCATCACCATCAGAATTTTACTCATCACCATCAGCATCTTACTCATCACCATCAGAATCTTACTCATCACCATCAGAATCTTACTCATCATCACCATCAGAATCTTACTCATCACCATCAGAATCTTACTCATTACCATCAGAAAGTTACTCATCACCATCAGAATTTTACTCATCACCATCAGAATCTTACTTATCATCACCATAAGAATCTTACTCATCACCATCAGAATTTTACTCATCACCATCAGCATCTTACTCATCACCATCAGAATCTTACTCATCACCATCAAAATCTTACTCATCACCATCAGGATCTTACTCATCACCATCAGAATTTTACTCATCACCATCAGCATCTTACTCATCACCATCAGAATCTTACTCATCACCATAAGAATCTTACTCATCACCATCAGAATCTTACTCATCATCACCATCAGCATCTTACTCATCACCATCAGAACCTTACTCATCACCATCAGAATCTTACTCATCACCATCAGAATCTTTCTCATTACCATCAGAATCTTACTCATCACCATCAGAATCTTACTCATCATCACCATCAGAATCTTACTCATCATCACATCAGAATCTTACTCATCACCATCAGAATCTTACTTATCACCATCAGAATCTTACTCATCATCACTATAAGAATCGTACTCATCACCATCAGATTCTTACTCATCACCATCAGAATCTTACTCATCACCATCAGAATCTTACTCATCACCATCAGAATCTTTCTCATTACAATCAGAATCTTACTCATCACCATCAGAAAATTACTCATCATCACCATCAGAATCTTACTCATCACCGTCAGAATCTTACTCATCACCATCAGAATCTTACTCATCACCATCAGAATCTTACTCATCATCAGCATCAGAATCTTACTCATCACCATCAGAATCTTACTCATCATCACCATCAGCATCTTACCCATCACCATCAGAATCTTACTCATCACCATCAGAATCTTACTCATCACCATCAGAATCTTACTCATCACCATCAGCATCTTACTCATCACCATCAGAATGTTACTCATCACCATAAGAATCTTACTCATCACCATCAGGATCTTACTCATCACCATCAGAATCTTACTCATCACCATCAGAATCTTACTCATTACCATCAGAACATTACTCATCACCATCAGAATTTTACTCATCACCATCAGAATCTTACTTATTATCACCATCAGAATCTTACTCATTACCATCAGCATCTTACTCATCACCCTCAGAATCTTACTCATCACCATAAGAATCTTACTCATCACCATCAGAATCTTACTCATCATCACCATCAGAATCTTACTCATCACCATCAGAATCTTACTCATCAACATCAGAATCTTACTTATCACCTTCAGAATCTTACTCATCACCATCAAAATCTTACTCATCACCATCAGAACCTTACTCATCACCATCAGAATCTTACTCATCACCATCAGAATCTTACTCATCACCATCAGAATCTTACTCCTTACCATCAGAATGTTACTCATCACCATCAGAACCTTACTCATCACCATCCGAATCTTACTTATCATCACAATAAGAATCTTACTCATCATGATCAGAATCTTACTCATCACCATCAGAATGTTACTCATCACCATCAGCATCTTACTCATCACCATCAGAATCTTACTCATCACCATCAGAATCTTACTCATCACCATCAGAACCTTACTCATCACCATCAGAACCTTACTCATCACAATCAGAATCTTTCTCATCACCATCAGAATCTTACTCATCACCATCAGAACCTTACTCATCACCATCAGAATCTTACTCATCACCATCAGAATCTTACTCATCACCATCACCATCAGAATCTTACTCATTACCATCAGAACGTTACTCATCACCATCAGAATCTTACTCATCACCATCAGAATCTTACTTATCATCACCATAAGAGTCTATCTCATCACCATCAGAATTTTACTCATCACCATGAGCATCTTACTCATCACCATCAGAATTTTACTCATCACCATCAGAATCTTACTCATCATCACCATCAGAATCTTACTCATCACCATCAGAATCTTACTCATCACCATCACCATCAGAATCTTACTCATTACCATCAGAACGTTACTCATCACCATCAGAATCTTACTCATCACCATCAGAATCTTACGTATCATCACCATAAGAGTCTATCTCATCACCATCAGAATCTTACTCATCACCATCAGCATCTTACTCATCACCATCAGAATCTTACTCATCACCATCAGAATCTTACTCATCATCACCATCAGAATCTTACTCATCACCATCAGAATCTTACTCATTACCATCAGAACGTTACTCATCACCATCAGAATTTTACTCATCACCATCAGAATCTTACTTATCATCACCATAAGAATCTTACTCATCACCATCAGAATTTTACTCATCACCATCAGCATCTTACTCATCACCATCAGAATCTTACTCATCACCATAAGAATCTTACTCATCACCATCAGGATCTTACTCATCACCATCAGAATTTTACTCATCACCATCAGCATCTTACTCATCACCATCAGAATCTTACTCATCACCATAAGAATCTTACTCATCACCATCAGAATCTTACTCATCATCACCATCAGCATCTTACTCATCACCATCAGAACCTTACTCATCACCATCAGAATCTTACTCATCACCATCAGAATCTTTCTCATTACCATCAGAATCTTACTCATCACCATCAGAATCTTACTCATCATCACCATCAGAATCTTACTCATCATCACATCAGAATCTTACTCATCACCATCAGAATCTTACTTATCACCATCAGAATCTTACTCATCATCACTATAAGAATCGTACTCATCACCATCAGATTCTTACTCATCACCATCAGAATCTTACTCATCACCATCAGAATCTTACTCTTCACCATCAGAATCTTTCTCATTACAATCAGAATCTTACTCATCACCATCAGAAAATTACTCATCATCACCATCAGAATCTTACTCATCACCGTCAGAATCTTACTCATCACCATCAGAATCTTACTCATCACCATCAGAATCTTACTCATCATCAGCATCAGAATCTTACTCATCATCATCAGAATCTTACTCATCACCATCAGAATCTTACTCATCATCAGCATCAGAATCTTACTCATCACCATCAGAATCTTACTCATCATCACCATCAGCATCTTACCCATCACCATCAGAAT
Organism: Salvelinus fontinalis; assembly: GCF_029448725.1. Lineage (NCBI taxonomy): Eukaryota > Metazoa > Chordata > Actinopteri > Salmoniformes > Salmonidae > Salvelinus > Salvelinus fontinalis. The sequence goes on along the minus strand of NC_074673.1, from coordinate 12,062,597 downwards.
CTTACTCATCACCATCAGAATCTTACTCATCACCATCAGAATCTTACTCATTACCATCAGAACATTACTCATCACCATCAGAATCTTACTCATCACCATCAGAATCTTACTTATTATCACCATCAGAATCTTACTCATTACCATCAGCATCTTACTCATCACCCTCAGAATCTTACTCATCACCATAAGAATCTTACTCATCACCATCAGAATCTTACTCATCATCACCATCAGAGTCTTACTCATCACCATCAGAATCTTACTCATCAACATCAGAATCTTACTCATCACCATCAGCATCTTACTCATCACCATCAGAATCTTACTTATCATCACAATAAGAATCTTACTCATCATGATCAGAATCTTACTCATCACCATCAGAATGTTACTCATCACCATCAGCATCTTACTCATCACCATCAGAATCTTACTCATCACCATCAGAATCTTACTCATCACCATCAGAACCTTACTCATCACCATCAGAACCTTACTCATCACAATCAGAATCTTTCTCATCACCATCAGAATCTTACTCATCACCATCAGAACCTTACTCATCACCATCAGAATCTTACTCATCACCATCAGAATCTTACTCATCACCATCACCATCAGAATCTTACTCATTACCATCAGAACGTTACTCATCACCATCAGAATCTTACTCATCACCATCAGAATCTTACTTATCATCACCATAAGAGTC